>NC_084636.1:11837601-11887601 GCF_033978795.1 Nerophis ophidion | reverse complement strand
CTGTTTCTGTTGACTTTGCAGGCTGTTTGAAACAAATGGTGAGCACAAACCTCCTAAAAGAGCTGACTACGATAGCAATCTTTGTGTATGTCTGTGATGATCTGAATAACTACAAGTTACATTTAGTGAAGTGAAGTAAATTATATTTATATAGCGCTTTTCTCTAGTGACTCAAAGCACTTTACGCAGTAAAACCCTATATCTAAGTTACATTAAAACTAGTGTGGGTGGCACTGGAAGCATGTGAGTAAAGTGTCTTGCCCAAGGACACAACGGCAGTGACTAGGATGGTGGAAGCGGGGATCGAACCTGGAACCCTCAAGTTGCTGGCAGGGGCACTCTACCAACCGAGCTATACCGGTTATATAAACACATCAAAACATTAATAACATCAAATAGCAGTGGAAAGTTGTACTTGTTTGAGCCAGAGTTTGAAAGTTACTATTGCTAGCTTATTAGCATCCTCTTCTTCTACTACATTCTAACATAGCACATACTTGCCGAATTTGGGAGATGGGGGTGGTAGCGGCAGGTGTATATTGTGGCATCCCGGGATAGTTAGTGCTGCAAAGGGTTATGGGTATTTGTTTTGTTGTGTTTATGTTGTGTTACGGTGCGGATGTTCTCCCGAAATGTGTTTGTCATTCTTATTTGGGTTGAGTACGCAGTGTGGCGCATATTTGTAACAGTGTTAAAGTTGTTTACGCGACCACCCTCAGTGTGACCTGTATGGCTGTTGACCAAGTATGCCTTGCATGCACTTCCGTGTGTGAAAAGCCATAGATATTAAGTGATTGGGCCGGCGCGCAAAGGCAGTTTTTTCCTGGGTAAACTCCACCCTCTTCCGGTCTTAACCACGCCCCCTTCCGGTCTTAACCACTCCTTCTTCTGCTTTTAACCACTCCCTCTTCCGGTCGTAAGCACCACCCACTACCGGTCGTAAGCACTCCCTCTTCCGGTCTTAACCACCCCCTCTTCCTGGTTAAACTCCACTGTCTTCCGGTCTTAACCACTCCCTCTTCCGGTCTTAAACACTCCCTCTTCCGGTCGTAAGCATAACCCTCTTCCGGTTCTAAGCACCACCCATTTCCGGGTGGAACCCCGCCCACTTCTGGGTTAACCCCAGCCCATTGACCTTTGACCTCATCAATCAAAAATTTGGACAGGAGGTATCCCCTTCTAATCGCTCACAGTGTGGCGCATATTTGTAAGAGTCTTAAAGTTGTTTATACGGCCACCCTCAGTGTGACCTGTATGGCTGTTGACCAACGTTGCCTAGCATTCACTTGCGTGTGTGAAAAGCCGTAGATATTATGTAATTGGGCCGGCACGCAAAGGCAGTTTTTTGGCGCTCTGTACTTCTTCCTACGTCCGTGTACCACTCCATACAGCGGCGTTTTAAAAAGTCAAACATTTTACTTTTTGAAAACCGATACCGATAATTTCCGATATTACATTTTAAAGCAATATTAATCGGATATCTCTACCTAGCAGCACACCTATTTGGTGAGCCAGTGAATTTTGCACACGTCCGCTGGATAAGTCAATAGATATAACCGGAAGGTTGAGTTTCTATATTAGTTCCAACCCAAAATGTGGATCTGTGACGTTTTGCTGGCATCGTGGTGCGAGTTCCTTCTCTCGAATATGCAGTTGGATTTGGACACAGCGTGAAGGTACGAAATGAAGATTTACTTATACTTAGAAAAACAGACTGGGAACAGAAACACTTGGTACTAGGAACAAAAGGCAAAACGAACAGAACTAGCATGGGAGCTAGAAATAACTGCCATGGGAGCTAGAAAGAACTAAAAGCGCTAGCAAGTGAGCTAGGGAACAAACAAAGGAATAGCATGGAACCTAACAAGTACAAAACAGTTCTTAACCACAATCGGGAATCAGCATCGTCACCTGTTGCATGGAACAGAAACAACTAGGATGCAAGACCGAGTAAACGAAAAAGGCAGGCTTAAATAAGGACCGTAATTAGGAGGCAGGTGCACATCAAAAATAAAAAGCAGGTAACACAAATCCGTAGGTATGGCAACAGAAACAAACAGGAAGTGCCACCAGGAACTAGGGAAGACAAACGGTAACAAGATGTGATATAAAGCAGAACCAAAACCAGAATAAGACATGATCCGGGCAGTGGGTAAAAACAGGATCGTTCTGATCATTCTGCGACTGTCAAGGATGTTTACCCAGTGGAATGCTTTGATCATCAGCGATAACACGATACCATCGCCTTTCAAAAATGCAGCTTTGAGTTCATTGAGCGGAATAACATTGGATTAAAAAAATGTATTATTTGGTGATTCCCATCTTGTCCAAACATGTCCGAGCGCAGCGCCGATGAGGGCTTTTGCGGTATCGACCCCAAAAAAACATCATGAGCATATTCATTTCCGGCCAATTACTTGTCAGTGCGTTCACGCGGCTCAGCTGTTGTTTATCTTCTCCGGCTCAATTATCACACAAAACCGGTTCAAAGGTAATCAGGATCCAAATAGCTTTTATAAAGACGGGAACGTCTCCTGATTCCGGCTGAAGGACGAGCAGGCGACACAGGTGACGAGTTGGCACGGAAAAAAAAAAAATAGCTAATCACTTCCCCTCCGCCCGTCCTCTAAAAATGCATGAGACCACAGAAAAAAACGCCTGGCAGAGCCTTCCGCTGCACACGGCGGTGTAATTGCTCGTATCACGCCGACGCTTCGCTACCTTGACCCGAATTGGACTTTAACAGGATTATAATAATAAAGTTGGTATCACACTCCACGTTGGCATAACAGACGGAGGACAAAGGTGAGCAGAAACAAGGTGCGGTGAGCGCCGAGTAATTACAGAGCTGGGTTGTTGCACTTTGCAGGGAATACTGACTGGGAGATTTTGGTCTAAAACACTCATGGGTATGACATCGGCATACTTGAGTCATGATTGGGAAAATCACTTTATTAGAATTAGTTTGTATTAGTTTCAGATGGATGTTTGTATGAACAGCAATTATTTTGACTCCAGGGGCCAAATTTAGGGAAGAAATTGTGTCTGTGGGCTGCTGTATACATTTTTAGGAACATTAATACAAAACCTCACAATAATGTCTGAATGAATGCTAAAAACGTTAAACTGAATTAAATTTTTTTTTTTTACTGAATTTGACACCCAGAATGTACATGAAAATAAAGATATTGGGATTTACAATATTAACTACGAAGGATAAAACACTGAATATTGACAACGTATTTAGTCACCCCCCCTCCCCATCGACATATTTTACAGTAGTAACTATGGAGGATAAAACACTGAATATTGACAACATATGAACGTCACCCCCCCCCCCCCCCCCCCCCTCTACATCGACACATTTTACAATCAAGCGAAATGCAACAAAAATGCAACAAACATAGCGAAATATGAAAAAAACGCTTTAAAAAGCAAAATGGAATTTTAAATTTTTTTACCGAATGAGACACCAAGAATGTACATGAAAATAAAGAATGTGGGATTTACAATATTAACTATGAACGATAAAACACTGAATACCGACAACATATGAACGTCACACCCCACCTCCATCGACATATTTTACAATCAAGCGAAACGCAACAAATATGCAACAAACACAGCGAAATATGGCAGACCGCCTTAAAAAACTAAATTGAATTTTATCTAATTTTCTTACTGAAAGAAACCCAGACTGTACATGAAAATAAAGAATGACTACGAACGATAAACCACTGAATATTGACAACATATGAACGTCCCCCCCATCTCCATCGACATATCTTACAATATTAACTATGAAAGATAAAACACTGAATATTGACAACATATGAATGTCACCCCCCTCCATCGACATATTTTACAAAATCAACTATGAACGATAAAACACTGAGTATTGAAAACATATGAATGTCACACCACCTCTCCCTCGACATATTTTACAAACACATATTTTACAAATACATATTTTACAATATTAACTATGAACAATAAAATGCTAAATATTGACAACATATGACCGTCACAACCCCTCTACATCGACATATTTTCCAATATTAACTATGAACAATAAAACGCTGAATATTGACAACATATGAACGTCACCGCCCCTCTCCATCGACATATTTTACAAAATTAACTATGAACGATAAAACACTAAATAGAGACAACATATTAATGTCACCCCCTCCATCAACATATTTTACAAAATTAACTATGAACGACAAAACACTGAATATTGAAAACATATGAATGTCACACCCCCTCTCCATCGACATATTTTACAAATACATGTTTTACAAAAATAACTATGAACAATAAAACGCTAATTATTAACAACATATGAACGTCACCCCCCCTCTCCATCGACATATTTTACAATCAAGCGAAACGCAACAATAATGTAACAAACACAGCAAAATATGAATGCAAAGGGTAAAGCAAACCTCACCTACAATCTGATTGGAGTGTCTGACCTGAGATCAGTAGGTTGTCAGTTCAAACCCCGGCCGAGTCATACCAAAGCTGGGTTGTTGCACTTTACAGGGAATACTAACTGAGATATTTTGGTCTAAAACACTCATGGGTAAGACATCGGCCTACTTGAGTCACTAATGGGAAAAAGTATTACATGTATATGCTGTATTATTTTTTTCATTACTTTATTAAAATTAGTTTGTATAAGTTTCAGATGGATGTTTGTCCAAACAGTAATTATTTTGACTCCAGGGGCCAAATTTAGAGAAGAAATGTGTCTGGGGGGCCGGTGTATAAATTTTTAGGAACATTAATACAAAACCTCACAATAATGTCTGATTGAATGCTAAAAACGTTATGACAGACCGGCTTAAACTGAATTTTTATTTTTTTAATTTTTTACTGAATGAGACACCCAGAATGTACATGAAAATAAAGATTTTGGGATTTACAATATTAACTACGAACGATAAAACACTGAATATTGACAACGTATGAACGTCACCCCTCCCCCCTCTCCATCGACATATTTTACTGTAGTAACTATGAAGGATAAAACACTGAATATTGACAACGTATGAACGTCACCCCCCTCTCTACATCGACAAATTTTACAATCAAGCGAAATGCAACAAAAATGCAACAAATTTTTTACCGAATAAGACACCAAGAATGTGCATGAAAATAAATAATGTAGGATTTACAATATTAACTATGAACGATAAAACACTCAATACCGACAACATATGAACATCACACCCCCCTCCATCGACATATTTTACAATCAAGCGAAACGCAACAAATATGCAACAAACACAGCGAAATATGACAGACCGCCTTAAAAAACGAAATGGAATTTTATTTAATTTTTTTACTGAAAGAAACCCGGACTCTACATGAAAATAAAGAATGACTACGAATGATAAAACACTGAATATTGACAACATATGAACGTCACACCCCCTCTACATCGACATATTTTACAATATTAACTCTGAACAATAAAAAACTGAATATTGACAACGTATTTAGTCACCCCCCCTCCCCATCGACATATTTTACAGTAGTAACTATGGAGGATAAAACACTGAATATTGACAACATATGAACGTCACCCCCCTCTCCATCGACATATTTTACTGAAGTAACTATGAAGGATAAAACACTGAATATTGACAACGTATGAACGTCACCCCCCTCTCTACATCGACAAATTTTACAATCAAGCGAAATGCAACAAAAATGCAACACATTTTTTACCGAATAAGACACCAAGAATGTGCATGAAAATAAATAAAGTAGGATTTACAATATTAACTATGAACGATAAAACACTCAATACCGACAACATATGAACGTCACACCCCCCCTCCATCGACATATTTTACAATCAAGCGAAACGCAACAAATATGCAACAAACACAGCGAAATATGACAGACCGCCTTAAAAAACTAAATGGAATTTTATTTAATTTTTTTACTGGAAGAAACCCGGACTCTACATGAGAATAAAGAATGACTAAGAATGATAAAACACTGAATATTGACAACGTATGAACGTCACACCCCTCTCTACATCGACAAATTTTACAATCAAGCGAAATGCAACAAAAATGCAACACATTTTTTACCGAATAAGACACCAAGAATGTGCATGAAAATAAATAAAGTAGGATTTACAATATTAACTATGAACGATAAAACACTCAATACCGACAACATATGAACGTCACACCCCACCTCCATCGACATATTTTACAATCAAGCGAAACGCAACAAATATGCAACAAACACAGCGAAATATGACAGACCGCCTTAAAAAACTAAATGGAATTTTATTTAATTTTTTTACTGAAAGAAACCCGGACTCTACATGAAAATAAAGAATGACTAAGAATGATAAAACACTGAATATTGGCAACATATGAATGTCACACCCCCTCTACATCGACATATTTTACAATATTAACTCTGAACGATAAAAAACTGAATATTGACAACGTATTTAGTCACCCCCCCTCCCCATCGACATATTTTACAGTGGTAACTATGGAGGATAAAACACTGAATATTGACAACATATGAACGTCACCCCCCCCTCTACATCGACAAATTTTACAATCAAGCGAAATGCAACAAAAATGCAACAAACATAGCGAAATATGAAAAAATGCTTTAAAAATGAAAATGGAATTTGAAATTTTTTTACCGAATGAGACACCAAAAATGTACATGAACATAAAGAATGTGGGATTTACAATATTAACTATGAACGATAAAACACTGAATACCGACAACATATGAACGTCACACTCCCCCTCCATCGACATGTTTTACAATCAAGCGAAACGCAAAAAAATTTGCAACAAACACAGCGAAATATGACGGACCGCCTTAAAAAACGAAATGGAATTTTATTTAATTTTTTTACTGAAAGAAACCCGGACTGTACATGAAAATAAAGAAACACTGAATATTGACAACATAAGAACATCCCCCTCCTCTACATTGAAATATTTTACAATATTAACTATGAACAATAAAACACTGAATATTGACACCATATGTAGTCACCCCCCCTCCATCGACATATTTTACAAAATGAACTATGAACGATAAAACACTGAATATTGACAACATATGAATGTCACACCCCCTCTCCATCGACATATTTTACAAATACATATTTTACAAATACATATTTTACAATATTAACTATGAACAATAAAACGCTAAATATTGACAACATATGAACGTCACACCCCCCTCTCCATCGACATATTTTACAATATTAACTATGAACAATAAAACGCTAAATATTGAAAACATATAAATGTCACACCCCCTCTCCATCGACATATTTTACAATTACGTATTTTACAATATAAACTATGAACAATAAAACGCTGAATATTGACAACATATGAATGGCAAGCCCCCTCTCCATCGACATATTTTACAATATTACCTATGAATGATAAAACACTGAATATTGACAACATATGAATGTCACCCCCCTCCATCAACATATTTTACAAAATCAACTATGAACGATAAAACACTGAGTATTGAAAACATATGAACGTCACCCCCCCCCCCCCCTTCATTGACATATTTTACAATCAAGCGAAACGCAACAATAATGTAACAAACATAGCGAAATATGAATGCAAAGGGTAAAGCAAACCTCACCTATAATCTGATTAGAGTGTCTGCCCTGAGATCAGTAGGTTGTCAGTTCAAACCCCGGCCGAGTCATACCAAAGCTGGGTTGTTGCACTTTACAGGGAATACTAACTGAGATATTTTGGTCCAAAACACTCATGGGTAAGAAATCGGCCTACTTGAGTCACGATTGGGAAAAAGTATTACATGTATATGCTGTATCATTTTTTTCATTACTTTATTAAAATTAGTTCGTATAAGTTTCAGAATGATGTTTGTCCAAACAGCAATTATTTTGACTCCAGGGGCCAAATTTAGAGAAGAAAATGTGTCTGGGGGCCGGTGTATACATTTTTAGGAACATTAATACAAAACCTCACAATAATGTCTGATTGAATGCTAAAAACGTAATGACAGACCACCTTAAATGGAATTTTACTTTTTTTTTTTTTTTTACTAAATGATGCACCCAGAATGTAAATGAAAATAAAGAATTTGGGATTTACAATATTAACTACGAAGGATAAAACACTGAATATTGACAAGATATCAATGTCACCCCCCCTCTACATCGACATATTTTACAATCAAGCGAAACGCAACAAAAATAGCGAAATATGAACGCGAAAGGTAAAAAAAAAAACCTCCTACAATCTGATATATCAGATGCATCACTAAGCTTTACAACTTTAGTACTTGCACGACCGTCCCCTTATTTTAGTGTTGGTCATTACGGTGGTACTTGGGAGAGCCGAGTGTTTTCTGAGGTGGTACTTGGTGAAAAAAAGTTTAAGAACCACTGCGGTAGTGTATTGTATTACCTTGAATGATACATGGTCAAATATCGTTTTTGTTGACTGTCGTGCCTAAATTCCCAAAGAGGGGTATAGCCATAGGGCAGGCCTGGGCAATTATTTTGCCTCGCGGGGGCCAAATTTAGAAACGTTTTGACAGACCACCTTAAAAACGGAATACAATTTTTTATATTTTTACTGAATGAGACCCAGACTGTACATGAACATAAATAATGTGGGATTTGCAATATTAACTATGAACGATAAAACACTGAATATCGACAACATATGAACGTCACATCTCTCCATGGACATATTTTACAATCAAGTGAAACGCAACAAAAATAGAGGAATACAAACTCGAATTTGTCGCTTTTTGATGCAGTACCGCCTGAGGGAGCGAAGGTCACGGGCATTCAATGTTGGTTTTCAGCCTTGCCGCTTACGTGCAGTGATTTCTCCAGATTTTCTGAACCTTTTGATGATATTATGGACTGTAGATGGTGAAATCCATACATTCCTTGCAATAGCTCGTTGAGAAATGTTCTTAAACTGTTCGACAATTAGCTCACGCATTTGTTCACAAAGTGGTGACCCTCGTCCCATCCTTGTTTGTGAATGACTGAGCATTTCATGGAAACTGCTTTTATACTCAATCATAGCACCCACCTGTTCCCAATTAGCCTGTTCACCTGTGGGATGTTCCAAATAAGTGTTTGATGAGCAATCATCAACTTTTCAGTCTTTTTTTTGCCAATTGTGCCAGATTTTTTGAAACATGTTGCAGGCATCAAATTCCAAATGAGCTAATATTTGCAAAAAATAACAAAGTTTGCCAGTTCGAACATTAAATATCTTGTTTTTGCAGTCTATTCAATTGAATATAAGTTGAAAAGGATTCGCGAATCATCTTATTCTGTTTTTATTTACCATTTACACAACGTGCTAACTTCACTGGTTTTTGGGGTTTGTCCTTGAATGCACATTTATTTGTTAAAAAACTTGCCCAACAGTTTTATCTTAAGTCCTCTCTGGGTGTAATTTGGAGGGAAATTTGCCACCAATTTGGAGTCTCCTCACTCATTTTCGGGTGACCCTACACAGTTGCGGTGGAAATAAATTGGGTGAGTAATCTGCGTTAATTCTATATTTTTGGGATTAATTTCATTAGTTAACTCCTTAGACATGAACAGGTAAATGTTATTGTGCATTAATTATAGGTGGCGTAATAAACAAGGGCATGGGCATATTTAAAAGTTTTAGATACAAGATTAGAGCAAAAAAAGATTATGTAATTGGTAAAAACTATATATTTTTTATTATTTTTTATTTTGTAATCATTTTAGACAGCCATTGAGTAGTTTGAGTAAAAATAAATTACTGTATTGAAGTTAAATTATTTATTTCAGTTTTATATTAAACACTATCCAGAGATAACAATTAGATAATTGGTTAATGATTTTTTTTATTAATGTATTGAAAATAAAATATAAAATGAGCATAAAAATGCCGTCGTCACTCGGGTTCCACTGACCACCCAGGAAGGACATATTTTGATCAAGTTTGACTCTTGTTTATTTTTCAATACAGGATGTCTTTTGCGCCGTCGCCGCTCCCACTGCTCGCTTTCCGTCTCTTGCTCTCCGTCTCTCGCTCTCCGGTCCGCTCTTCAGTCCGCCGCATCTCCGTCTCTTGTCTCTCGCTTTTTGTTCTTCTTGCACTGCTCCGGACCCTCCAACTCCTTCCTTGATCTCTCCTCCTTCTCCCCTTTTATACAGTGTGAGGAGATGAGTTAATTGTGTGCCGGTGTGCGAGCCACGCACCTGATCTCGCTCGTAGCGTTGCTCCCGGCACACCCCGCATCTCCGCTCAGCCACATCCTCCGCCTCCGTGCCGCCATCTTGGGCAGGGCTCCAGCGTGCCCTGCCCCGGTGCTCGTTCGCCGGCTCCGCCTCTCTACATACCTCCATCGCCAGACGCAAGCCGGGTTTCCGACCGGCTGAGCGTACTTCCCCCTCCCTTTTTTGAAAAGGCGGGAAATGAAAACTGCCACCTGTCTTCTCTTCATTTTCTTCTTCCATTTCGTCTTTGTCCTCTGGTGGTGAAGTAGCATCCTCGTCCTCTATTCGTCATTAAATTGGGTATTTAAAAAATAAATGTTTTTCTGACAAAAGTAATGGACAATGGGAAAAAAAAACTTCAATTGCTTCCGACCGGCTGAGCCAACTCCCCCCTCCCTTTTTTGAAGGGGCGTAAAATGAAAGCTTCCACCTGTCTTCTCTTCATTTTCTTCTTCCATTTCGTCTTTGTCCTCTGGTGGTGAAGTAGCATCCTCGTCCTCTATTTGTCATCATATTGGGTATTTAAAAAATAAATGGTTGTTTGACAAAAGTAATGGACAATGGGGAAAAAAAAAAACATCAATTGCTATTTTTGGACAAAAATAATTGTATAAAAATGTGTAACACTATTCACAATGTATAAAAATAATCTAATTGGTTGATACAATATATTTAAAATTATCGTATGATTTTGGATATTCCAAAAACGGTAATTAAATATAATTTTTGCATTATTAGATATTAAGGGGTTTGATTTTAGTTATCAACAATGGGGTAAAATAATTAATGATCATAAATATTTGTGAATGACTCCAGCCGTCGTCGTGTGGGTTGCGTGGACCACCCAGGAAGGATATCGTGTTGAGAAGGTCTGACTCTTTTATTTTTTCAAATAACAAAGCTTCCGTGTCGATCAGGTCGGTTTTCAGCTCCTTCTCCGCTGCCCGTCTCGGTCTGCTTTTCAGCTGCCGTTGTCGTCGTCTTCGTCTGGGGCTCGTTCTCGTATCGTTCTTGCTTCTTCCGGCACTGCTGCGTCTGTTGCGGACACTCCACCTCTTCCTCCTTCTCCCCTTTTATACACGGCGAGGAGATAGGCAGATTAAGAGCCGGTGTGTGAGCCACGCACCTGACCTCGATTGCTATGACGCCCCTCCTCTTCGTTCTGCCACATTCTTTGCCTCCTTGCCGCCATCTTGAGTAGGGCTATAGCTCGCCCTGCCCCGCCGTCGGCTCCACCTCTCCACAACATTATTGTGTATTCATTTTGCATCCTGTAAAATCAATTTTTTCCTCTCGGAATGTTACGTACAAAAGGGAAAAAAAACTAACATGAGACACAAAGATAGTCAAGCTGTAGACCTCAATTTAGTTTTTTGTCCATTTTTTTGTTTGTCTTGACTTTTGTACACCTGCAAACTTTGTTTTCTCTTAAAAAAAATTGTTTTCAGGGTGAAGTTTTCAGCAAAATCCAACTTGAAGGTGTAAAATAGACTGTTTCTTTCGTCAAATGGCAGCAAATGGAGAGCGTGCGTATAAAAAGTGGTATTTTGGGGTAGAAACTGAAACGGTAAGTCCTCGGATAATGTCGGCAGTGTGAGGCTTTGTCGGCGCCCCGCTTGTCTTTGCTTATTATTCATTTCTCCATGCTCCCCGGAAGCTTCCGTGTGATATTGGTGCAGACAGAAGGCCTGGGAAAGCGCAGCAGCATTGTGACAATGACACTAGAATATCGCTCCCTGCCCATTCCACTTTATTCTCCCCTCCTAAATTGTCTTGTGACTGCGGAGTGACTTCCAGCGGCGTGCAAAGAGCTCAGGTGTTGTCGAGCGCCATGGCGGCGGAAAGTCATTTTTTCTGGACAAAGTAATGATGTCGGCGGCGGCGGAGGCGTGGATTAATGGACAAAATTTGCAGCTTTTGCTCTTCAACTCCCGGGGAAATCCTTTAGTCTGCTATTCTACTTATTTTTTTTCAGGGACCAAATGTTCCTTTGGGACAGAGGATTCTTGAATTTCTAGCGTTTTATTCTTTCTTTATTATTATTCCGCAGCTTTGAGCTGTAATTTGACCCCTTTTAACATGCTTCAAAACTCAAACACGGACAAAACTGACTGTAACTTCCAGTAGGAATGTCGTAGAGACATGAAACAACAACCTCTATTTAGGTTTCACTTAGACCTACATTTCATGTACTGACAACCCCCAGCAAAAATCAACAGGAAGTTTGCAATTCACCCTTCAAAACAAAAGTTTTGTAAAAACTCTCACATTTGCCTCTTAAAACTGTATTTTGACCCCTTTATCATGCTTCAAAACTCAACAAACTAGACACACACATCAAGACTGGCGAACATTGCGATTTAATAAAAAAAACCTAACCCCAAAACAAAAAAATTGCGCTCTAGCGCCCACTTGGAAGAAAACACAGACAAAACTGTCTGTAACTTCCAGTATGAATGTTGTAGAGACATAAAACAAAAACCTTTATGTAGGTCTCAATTAGACCTACATTTCATGTATTGACTACCCCCAGCAAAAATCAACAGAAAGTTTGCAATTCCTTAAAAAAAACAGTTTTGTAAAAACACTCACATTTGCCTCTTTAAACTGTATTTTGACCCCTTTACCATGTTTCAAAACTCAACAAACTGGACACACACATCAGGACTGGTGAACATTGCGATTTAAATAAAAAAACCTAATCCTGAAACTAAAAGTTGCACTCTAGCGCCCCCTGGGAAGAAAACACAGACAAAACGGTCTGTAACTTCCAGTAGGAATGTTGTAGAGACATGAAACAAAACCTCCATGTAGGTCTCACTTACACCTACATTTCATGTATTGACAACCCCCAGAAAAAATCAAGAGGAAGTTTGCAATTACCCCTCAAAACAAAAGTTTTGTAAAAACACTCACATTTGCCTCTTTAAACTGTAATTTCACCCCTTTACCATGCTTCAAAACTCAACAAACGGCAAACATTGCAATTAAATCAAAAAAACCTAACCCCAAAACTAAAAATTGCGGTCTAGCGCCCCCTAGGAAGAAAACACAGACAAAACTGTCTGTAACTTCCAGTTGGAATGTTGTAGAGACATGAAATAAAAACCTCTATGTAGGTCTTACTTAGACCCACATTTCATGTATTGACAACCCTCAGCAAAAATCAACAGGAAGTTTGCAATTACCCCTTCAAAACAAAAGTTTTGTAAAAACACTCACATTTGCCTCTTTAAACTGTATTTTGACCCCTTTATCATGCTTCAAAACTCAACAAACTAAACACACACATCAAGACTGGCAAAGATTGCGATTGAACCAAAAACCTAACCCCAAAACTAAAAATTGCGGTTTAGCGCCCCCTAGGAAGAAAACACAGACAAAACTGCCTGTAACTTCCAGTAGGAATGTCTTAGCGACATGAAACAAAAAACTCTATGTAGGTCTCACTTAGACCTAGATTTCATACAATGACATCCCTCAGCAAAAATCAACAGGAAGTTTGCAACTCCCCCTTCAAAAGAAAAGTTTTGTGAAAACACTCACATTGGCCTCTTTAAAGTGTAATTTGACCCCTTTACCGTGCTTCAAACTCAACAAACTGGACACACACATCAAGACTGGCAAACATTGCGATTGAATCAAAAAAACTAACCCCAAAACTAAAAATTGCGGTCTAGCGCCCCCTAGGAAGAAAACACAGACAAAACTGCCTATAGCTTCCAGTAGGAATGTTGTAGGGACATGAAATAAAAACTCTATGTAGGTCTCACTTAGACCTACATTTCATGTATTGACAACCCCCAGCAAAAATCAACAGGAAGTTTGCAATTCCCCCTTCAAAAAAAAGGATTGGAAAAACCGGTCACCTTTTTTCAAACATTATCTCCTCCGAGCGCGTTTGCCGTGTCGGCTTCAAACTACCACAAGAGAGAGATTGAACCCTTCTGATTTAAAGTTGATGAAACAGTTTTAATTCCTGCTGCGGTTTTGATTTTATCAGCCTTCAAAGAAACGCTGCGCTGAAAACCATTTCAAAGATGGCCACCGTGAGGGCAACGTTTTTTTTTTCGTTTTTTTCCTCGTACCGTCTGCTGCTGGTGCACACACACCAACATTCCTGAGGGAGGGGCCGTGATCGTCTATACAAAGATGGCTGCCAGGTGGCGTAGCTAAGCCGGTATGTTTTAAAGTTGTTGTTTGCCTGCATATCGTAAAAACAACCGTCCAACATTTTACAACAAACTTTTTTTTTTCCTTTTTTATCTGGTCTAAATTGCTCCTCTGCACGACTTTTCTTAAATTGGTAGCTCTTACGAGTTGATCTGCCCAATTTGATGTTTCATGTGCAGCATAAGAATCTATTCAGGTGACGGGGGAAAGTTTTATCGACTGTTGTTGTTGTTGCACGGGGCTCCTTTTTCTCGGCCATTTGGTTTTTGCTAACACGACTTGTCTCTTTTGTGAAATTGGTAAGACAACAAACATGGTCAGAGATAAACACAAATTTATTTTGTAAAATTAGTCACAATATAAACATGGTCAGACAGTTTTACCTCACAAGGCTAAGCTAATACACGCTAAACACAAACATATTTTGTCAAATTAGTCACAAAATAAATATGGTCAAAGTTTTACTTCACAAGGCTAAGTTAATATAAGCTAAAAACAAACATATTTTGTAAAATTAGTACCAAAATAAACACGGACAGACAGTTTTACCTCACAAGACTACGCTAATACAAGCTAAATACTTAAAAGAACGTGTCTATTTTGTAAAATTAGTCATAAAATAAATATGATAAGAAAGTTTTTTTCTCACAATGCTAAGCTAATACACGCTAAACACAAACATAACATGTCTATTTTGCAAAATTGGTCACACAATAAACACGGTCTGTTTTACCTCACCAGGATAAGCTAATACAAGCTAAACACAAACATAACTTTTTAATTTTGTAAAATTAGTACCAAAATAAATATGGTCAGACAGTTTTACCTTACAAGGCTAAGCTAATACACTCCAAACACAAACATAACTTGTTAATATTGTAAAATTAGTACCAAAATAAATAGTGTCCGAAAGTTTTACAACACAAGGCTAAGCTAATACAAGCTAAACATAATTATAACTTGTTAATTTTGTAAAATTAGTCGCAAAATAAATATGGTCAGACAGTTTTACCCACAAGACTAATCTAATACAAGCTAAACACAAACACTTTTTGTAAATTTTGTACCAAATTAAACACGGGCAGATAGTTTTACCTCACAAGGCTAAGCTAATACAAGCTAAACACAAACATAAATTGTTAATTTTGTAAATTTAGTACCAAAATAAATATGGTCCAAAAGTTTTACCACACAAATATGAACTAATACAAGCTAAACGCAAACATAACTTATTCATTTTTGTAAAATTAGTAGCAACATGAATATGGTAAAAGTTTTACCTCTCAAAGCTAAGATAATACAAGCTACACACAAACATATTTTGTAAAATTAGTGCCAAAATAAACATGGTGAGAGAGTTTTATCTCACAAGGCTAAGCTAATACAAGCTAAATACTAGAACATGTCTATTATGTGGTCAGAAAGTTTTACCTCACCAGTTTAAGCTAATACAAGCTAAATACAAACACAACTTGTCTATTTTGTCAAATTGGACAAAAAATAAATATGGTCAAAGTTTTATCTCACAAGGCTAGGCTAATACAAGCTAAATACTAAAATGTGTCTATTTTGTCAAATTAGTCACTAAATAAATATGGACAGACAGTTTACCTTACAAGGCTAAGCTAATACAAGCTAAACACAAACACATTTTGCAAATTTTGTACCAAAATAAACACGGATGGACAGTTTTACCTCACAATGCTAAGCAAATACAAGCTAAATACTAAAATATCGTGTCTATTTTGTAAAAGTAGTCACAAAATAAATATGGACAGAAAGTTTGACCTCACAAAGCTGAGCTAATACAAGCTAAATACTAAAAAATATCTATTTTGTAAAATTAGTACCAAAATAAATGTGGTCAGAAAGTTTTACCTCACCAGTTTAAGCTAATACAAGTTAAACACAAACACAACATGTCTATTTTTTCAAATTGGACAAAAAATAAATATGGTCAAAGTTTTACCTCAGAAGGTTAAGCTAATACAAGCTAAATACTAAAATGTGTCTATTAGTCACGAAATAAATATGGTCGGACAATTTTACCTTACAAGGCTAAGCTAATACAAGCTAAACACAAACACATTTTGTAAATTTCGTACCAAAATAAACACGGACGGACAGTTTTACCTCTCAATTCTAAGCTAATACAAGCTAAATACTAAAATAACGTGTCTGTTTTGTAAAATTAGTCACAAAATTAATATGGACAAAAAGTTTTACCTCACAAAGCTAAGCTAATACAAGCTAAACACAAACATTTTTTTTTAAATTATTGCCAAAATAAACATGGTGAGAGAGTTTTACCTCACAAGGCTAAGCTAATACAAGCTAAATACTAAAACATGTCTATTTTGTAAAATTAGTACCAAAATTAATATGAAAAGAAAGTTTTACCTCACAAAGCTAAGCTAATACAAGCTAAACGCAAACATAACTTATTAATTTTGTAAAATTAGTACCAAAATAAATATGGTAAAAGTTTTACCTCTCAAAGCTAAGCTAATACAAGCAAAACACAAACATATTTTGTAAAATTAGTGCCAAAATAAACATGGTGAGAGAGTTTTAGCTCACAAGGCTAAGCTAATACAAGCTAAACACAAACGCAACTTGTCTAGTTTGTAAAATTAGTCACAAAATAAATATGGACAGAAACTTTTACCTCACAATGCTAAGCTAATACAAGCTAAACACAAACGCAACTTCTCTAGTTTGTAAAATTAGTCATAAAATAAATATGGTCAGAAAGTTTTACCTCACAAGGCTAAGCTAATACAAGCTAACCACAAACACAACTTGTATATTTTGTAAAATTAGTCATAAAATAATTATGGTCAGAAAGTTTTACGTTACAAGTCTAAGCTAATATAAGCTAAACACAAACACATTTTGTAAGTTTCGTACCAAAACAAACACGGACGGACAGTTTTACCTCACAATGCTAAGCTAAGACAAGCTAAATACTAAAATAATGTGTCTATTTCGTAAATTTAGTCACAAAATAAATATGGTCAGAAAGTTTTACCTCACTAGGCTAAGCTAATACAAGCTAAATACTAAAACAACCTGTCTATTTTGTAAAATTAGTCCCAAAATAAATATGGTCAGACAGTTTTACCTTACAAGGTTAAGCTAATACAAGCTAAACACAAACACATTTTGTAAATTTCGTACCAAAACAAACACGGACGGACAGTTTTACTTCACAATGCTAAGCTAAGACAAGCTAAATACTAAAATAATGTGTCTATTTCGTAAATTTAGTCACAAAATAAATATGGTCAGAAAGTTTTACCTCACTAGGCTAAGCTAATACAAGCTAAATACCAAAACAACCTGTCTATTTTGTAAAATTAGTCCCAAAATAAATATGGTCAGACAGTTTTACCTTACAAGGTTAAGCTAATACAAGCTAAACACAATCACATTTTGTAAATTTCGTACCAAAACAAACACGGACGGACAGTTTTACTTCACAATGCTAAGCTAATACAAGCTAAATACTAAAATATCATGTCTATTTTGTAAAATTAGTCACAAAATAAATATGGACAGAAAGTTTTACCTCACAAAACTAAGCTAATACAAGCTAAACGCAAACATATTTGGTACAAATTAGTGCCAAAATAAACATGGCGAGAGAGTTTTACCTCACAAGGCTAAGCTAATACAAGCTAAATACTAACATTTGTCTATTTCCTCAAATTAGACAAAATAAATAAATAAATACTTTATTGTGCCCCCCTCTTGGGGGCGCTCACAGTGGCCCCTGGCCCTATGGTTAAAAAACATTCAATCAAAGCGTGCTTAAAAATTTAAAACCTAAACAACTAAAAAAAAACGCGCGTTTAGCTCGAGAAGTTAAGCGAATGCATTTTTGATAGCATAAAAGCTTTTCTATGTTGTAAAATTAATGAGAAACTGAAAATTTTTCAGCCAAAGCCTGCGAAAGTCTAACAGAACTTGAGATAAACACAATTTGAAACCCACAAACAAACACGTTAGCGCAGAATAGCTGGTCAAAGTTTTACCTCACGAGCCTAAGCTAATACAAACTAAATACAAAAATGTGTTTATTTTGTAAAATTAGTCACAAAATAAATATGGTCAGACAGTTTTACCTTACAAGTCTAAGCTAATACAAGCTAAAGACAAACAAATTTTGTAAATTTCGTACCAAAATAAACATGGACAGTTTTACCTCACAATGCTAAGCTAATACAAGCTAAATACTAAAATAATGTTTCTATTTTGTAAAATTAGTCCCAAAATAAATATGGCCAGAAAGTTTTACCTCACTAGGCTAAGCTAATACAAGCTAAACACAAACACAACTTGTCTAGTTTGTAAAATTAGTCATAAACTAAATATGGTCAGAAAGTTTTACATCACAAGGCTAAACTAATACAAGCTAAATACTAAAACAACCTGTCTATTTTGTAAAATTTGTCACAAAATAAATATGGTCAGACAGTTTTACCTTACAAGTCTAAGCTAATACAAGCTAAACACAAACAAATTTTGTAAATTTTGTACCAAAATAAACACGGACAGTTTTACCTCACAATGCTAAGCAAATACAAGCTAAATACTAAAATAATGTGTCTATTTTGTAAAATTCGTCACAAAATAAATATGGACGGAAAGTTTTACCTCACAATGCTAAGCTAATACAAGCTAAACACAAACGCAACTTGTCTAGTTTGTAAAATTAGTCATAAAATAAATATGGTCAGAAAGTTTTACCTCACAAGGCTAAGCTAATACAAGCTAAACACAAACGCAACTTGTCTATTTTGTAAAATTAGTCATAAAATAATTATTGTCAGAAAGTTTTACGTTACAAGTCTAAGCTAATACAAGCTAAACACAAACACATTTTGTAAATTTCGTACCAAAATAAACACGGACAGACAGTTTTACCTCACAATGCTAAGCTAATACAAGCTAAATACAAAAATAATGTGTCTATTTTGTAAAATTAGTCACAAAATAAATATGGACAGAAAGTTTTACCTCACAAAGCTAAACTAATACAAGCTACACGCAAACATATTTGGTACAAATTAGTGCCAAAATAAACATGGTGTGAGTGTTTTACCTCTCAAGGCTAAGCTAATACAAGCTAAATACTAAAATGTGTCTATTTCCACAAATTAGACAAAATAAACAAATAAATACTTTATTGTGCCGCCCTCTTGGGGGCGCTCACAGTGGCCCCTGGCCCTATGGTTAAGAAACACTCAATCAAAGCACGCTTAAAAATTTAAAACCTAAATAACTAAAAAACGCGCTTTCAGCTCGAGAGGTTAAGCGAATGCATTTTTGATAGCATCAAAGCTTTTCTATGTTGTAAAATTAATGAGAAATTGAACATTTTTCAGCCAAAGCCTGCAAAAGTCTAACAGAACTTGAGATAAACACAACTTGAAGAACACAAACAAACACGTTAGCGCAGACTAGCTGCTAACCCGACGTGACAGGTGTCTGGGCCGCGCCGCCGACACCACAGCCCGTTAAAGCAGGTAATCTAGTGTCGCCGTGGCAACAGCGCCGAGCCCATTGTGCTTATTACCAGCCGAGCGAGGCATTTGAATGTTTCTGAAGGGGCCATTTTAAGGTCAAAAGAGAACAGTGTTGTTGTTTTTTGTACACTATATTGCCAAAAGTATTTGGCCACCTGCCTTGACTCACATATGAACTCGAAGTGCAATCCCATTCCTAACCTGTAGGGTTCCACATGACTATACAGCAGGGGTCACCAACCTTTTTGAAACCAAGAGCTACTTCTTGGGTACTGATTAATGTGAAGGGCTACCAGTTTGATACACACTTAAATAAATTGCCAGAAATAACCAACTGGCTCAATTTAACTTTAATAAATAAATCTATATGTATAAAAAAAATGGGTATTTCTGTCTGTCATTCCGTCGTACATTTTTTTTCCTTTTACAGAAGGTTTTTTGTTGAGAATAAACGATGAAAAAACACTTAATTGAACGGCTTAAAAGAGGAGAAAACTGGAAAAAAATGAAAATAAAATTTTGAAACATAGTTTATCTTCAATTTCGACTCTTTAAAAAAGTCAAAATTCAACCGAAAAAAAGAAGAGAAAAACTAGCTAATTCGAATCTTTTTGAAAAAAAATTAAAAAATAATATATGGAACATTGCTAGTAATTTTTCCTGATTAAGAATAATTTTAGAATTTTGATGACATGTTTTGAATAGGTTAAAATCCCACTTTGTTAGAATATATAACAAATTGGACCAAGCTGTATTTCTAACAAAAACAAATCATTATTTCTTCTAGGTTTTCCGGAACAAAAATTTTAAAAGAAATTCAAAAGACTTTGAAATAAGATTTAAATTTGATAGTCAGATTTTCTAGATATGCCAGAATATTTTTTTATTATTTTTTATTTTTGCGAGTGTGAATGTTGTCTGTCTATCTGTGTTGGCCCTGCGATGGGTTGGCGACTTGTCCAGAGTGTACGCTGACTTCCGCCCGATTGTAGCTGAGATAGGCGCCAGCGCCCCCCGCGATCCCAAAAGGGAATAAGCGGTAGAAAATGGATGGATGGATGGATCTACAGATTTTCTAGATTTGCCAGAATATTTTTTTTTTATTTTAATCAGAAAGTTTGAAGAAATATTTCACAAATATTCTTTGTCAAAAAAACAGAAGCTAAAATGAAGAATTAAATTAAAATGTATTTATCATTCTTTACAATAAAAAAAATATATATTTACTTGAACATTGATTTAAATTGTCAGGAAAGAAGAGGAAGGAATTTTTAAAAAAATCCTAAAAATCATTTTTGAGGTTGTATTTTTTCTCTAAAATTGTCTTTCTGAAAGATATAAGAAGCAAAATAAAAAAAATAAATGAATTTATATAATTTATATTTTTATAAATGTATATAAATTATAATTAATAAATACAATTTATATAAACAAGTTATATAAACAATTATACAATTTATGTAAACACTTATCTAAACAATTATACAATTAATATAAACAAGTTATATAAACAATTATACAATTTATATAAACACTTATCTAAACAATTATACAATTTATATAAACAAGTGAAGACCAAGTCTTTAAAATATTTTCTTGGATTTTCAAATTCTATTTGAGTTTTGTCTCTCTTAGAATTAAAAATGTCGAGCAAAGCCTCATATAGAAATATATGTAGTGTTCATCGTGTGAGGCCTTTTCTAAATTTAACAATAAAAAAAACGAATAACGGTTTGAATTGGTCCACGTTATCGGGGACTATTATTACTGACGGACAGGTGTCGCAGTGTGACTGCAGCCAGGCACGTAAGAAAACCCTCGTCTCCATGGCAACGTCTCTGTCGCTTTCACTCATTTTCCGCTTATCCACTAATGCAGGGGTAGGCAAGCCAAAACGTTAAAAGAGCTATTTTGAACCCAAATAACAAAACGCTGTCAAGCGCCATTCATATAAAACTCACGGGCCGCACTAACATTAAACTTTCATATGAAGGAGGGGGCCGCAAAATAACGTCTCGCAGGCCGTGTGTCTGAGACCCCTGCTTTAAATTATAACCAACCATGCATCACTCTAACTCTTGTCTCGAAGAGTGCCGCGAGAAAAGATTTCCTAAAACAAGATTGCATACTCTTCAGCATGTCGAGTTGTATAATGACGTTTCAAATTGTATTCCTTGTGCACCGCAACTTTCTCTGTGCAAATAAGACATGTCGGGTTTCCCGTGTGCTCAACAAATAAATATTGCATCTCCCACTTTTCCTGGAATTGTCTTTGCTCATCACTAAACTTTCTCTTCACTGTAGGCTTTGAAAAAGACGTGTTTGGGGTTGTGGAATATATTTGTATTTAGCCGAGGCACGGAGAATAATGTTATTTCCACAATGTGTGTCGTTCCGCTTTTCCTCCCTACAGCAAAACGACGGTCGGCGGATAATAGTACCAGGATAGCGAGCGCAAAAAAGGTAGTCATTTAGAGATATATGTAGTGTTCATCGTGTGAGGCAATGCAAATTAAACAATACAAAAAATGAATAACGGTTTGAATTGGTCCAAGTTATCGGGGACTGTTATTACTGACGGACAGGTGTCGCGGTGTGACTGCAGCCAGGCACGTAAGAAAACCCTCGACTCCGTCACTTTCACTCATTTGCCGCTTTTCCACTAATGCAGGGGTAGGCAACCCAGAACGTTGAAAGAGCCATTTTGAACCCAAATAACACAACGCTGTCAAGCACCGTTCAGAAAAAAAGGGCTGCTTGTCTGAGACCCCTGTTCTAATTCATCTCAAAAGTGTTCTATCGGGTTCAGGTCAGGACTCTGCACAGGCCAGTCAAGTTCCTCCATGCCAGACTCTGTCCTCCAATTCTTTATGTACAGTGGGGCAAAAAAGTATTTAGTCAGCCACCGATTGTGCAAGTTCTCCCACTTAAAATGATGACAGAGGTCTGTAATTTTCATCATAGGTACACTTCAGCTGTGAGAGACAGCGTGTGGGAAAAAAATCCAGGAATTCACATTGTAGGAATTTTAAAGAATTTATTTGTAAATTATGGTGGAAAATAAGTATTTGGTCAACCATTCAAAGCTCTCACTGATGGAAGGAGGTTTTTGCTCAAAATCTCACGATACATGGCCCCATTCATTCTTTCCTTAACACGGATCAATCGTCCTGTCCCCTTAGCAGAAAAACAGCCCCAAAGCATGATGTTTCCACCCCCATGCTTCACACTAGGTATGGTGCTCTTGGGATGCAACTCAGTATTCTTCTTCCTCCAAACACGACGAGTTGAGTTTATACCAAAAAGTTCTATTTTGGTTTCATCTGACCACATGACATTCTCCCAATACTCTGCTGTATCATCCTTTGTATCCATTTTTCTAACATGGAAAAACGTTAGAATAATTATGTATAAGTTATCACATAACTCTCATGCTTAAAGGCCATTGCTACAGTTATTATCAATTGTGCTGAAGTTGTAATTTTCTATCCGTGCAAATGCACAACTTGTAATCTTCCATTGCGAGTCGTCTCGTGTCAGCAGTTTGTTTACAGACCCTGTCTGCTGATAGCCGGGGACGGACATCGAGTACCTCAACGCAGATAAAACAGAGACGGGGCGAAATGGCGAGTGTCAGCGCATTCCCATTCTGAAAAATCATGTATTGTGTTACGACTGGGGTTGCTTGCATTACACCTCCCTTCAGAAGCAGCCTCAGTGATGTTAACGAGGGACCTCCTGAATATATAGAGGAGCACGTGAGACTGTACCTTAGAGCGTAGGTTGAAACTGTAACTGAGAGTACAGCTCAATACGTCTCTCCTCATGAGCAAAATTGAACACTGTCTCTGCCTGATTCCTTCTTCTTGTCTTGTGTAATAAAGAGTTTGGTGTTTGAACCTGACAAAAAGTGTGAATGTCTCTACTGCTCTAGAGTTCAGTGGCGATGTCCTTTACGTCACTGCATCCCACGCTTTGCATTGGACTTGGTGGTGTAGGGTTTATATGCGGATGCTCGGCCATGGAAACCCATTCCATGAAGCTCTCTGCGTACTGTACGTGGGCTAATTGGAAGATCACATGAAGTTGGGAGCTCTGTAGCAACTGACTGTGCAGAAAGTCGGCGACCTCTTTGCACTGTGCGTTCTGTCAGTTTTACGTGGCCCACCGCTTGGTTGCTGTTGTTCCCCAAATCTTCCATTTTCTTATAATAAAGCCGAACTCTGTCCTTGCCTGATTCCTACTTCTTGTCTTGTGTAATAGATAGTTTGGTGTTTGAACCTGACAAAAAACGTGATTCATCACTCCAGAGAAGGCGTCTCCACCGCTCTAGAGTCCATTGGCGACGTGCTTTACACCACTGCAACCGATGCTTTGCATTGGACTTGGTGGTGTAGGGCTTAGATGCGGCTGCCCGGCCATGGAAACCCATTCCATGCAGCTCTCTGCGTACTGTACGTGGGCTAATTGGAAGATCACATGAAGTTGGGAGCTCTGTAGCAACTGTCTGTGTAGAAATTCGGCGACCTCTTTGTACTGTGCGTTCTGTCAGTTTTACGTGGCCTACCACTTGGTTGCTGTTGTTCCCTTAATCTTCCATTTTCTTATAATAAAGCCGAACTCTATCCTTGCCTGATTCCTTCTTTTTGTCTTGTGTAATAGATAGTTTGGTGTTTGAACCTGACAAAAAACGTGATTCATCACTCCAGAGAAGGCGTCTCCACTGCTCTAGAGTCCATTGGCGATGTCCTTTACGTCACTGCATCCCACGCTATGCATTGGACTTGGTGGTGTAGGGCTTGGATGTGGATGCTCGGCCATGGAAACCCATTTCATGAAGCGGACTGTACGTGGGCTAATTGGAAGGTCACGCAAAGTTCCGAGCTCTGTAGCGACTGACTGTGCAGAAAGTCGGCGACCTCTTTGCACTGTGTGTTCTGACTGTTTTACGTGGCCTACCACTTGGTTGCTGTTGTTCCCAAAATCAAACATTTTCTTATAATAAAGCCAAACTCTGTCTCTGCCTGATTCATTCTTCTTGTCTTGTGTAATAGAGAGTTCTGTGTTTTAAACTGACAAAAAGTGTGATCGTCTCCAATGCTCTAGAGTCTAGTGGCGACGTGCTTTAGGCCACTGCATCCCACGCTTTGCATTGGACTTGGTGGTGTAGGGCTTAGATGCGGCTGCTCGGCCATGGAAACTAATTCCATGAAGCTCTCTGCGTACCGTTTGGAGCTCTGTAGCAACTGACTGTGGAGAAATTTGCACTGTGCATTCTGTCAGTTTTACGTGGCCTACCACTTGGTTGCTGTTGTTCCCAAAATCTTCCATTTTCTTACAATAAAGCCGACAGTTGACTTTGGAATATTTAGGGAGCGAGCACAATTTCACGACTGGATTCGTTGCACAGGTGGCATCCCATGACAGTTCCACGCTGGAAATCACTGAAAGCGGCCCGTTCTTTGACAAATCTGTAGAAACAGTCTCCTACACCTGTGGCAAGTGATTAGGACACCTGATTCTAATCATTTGGATGGGTGGCAATAGAGTGTATCTTATTAAGCGTCTTTGGAGGAAAAATCCGCTCGGCATTGCTATTTGTGTTTTTTGCCGCCAGTGAGCGTATCACAATGTGAAAAAGGACGCCTTTAATTTTCTGTTTTTTGTTTTCCGGTCTATTTTCCGGAGTCTGTCCCACAGCGCGGTGAAACAATGTCAGCGCTGGCAGCCGGCAATTTGTTTTCTATTTGCAAGTCCACCTGCGTCTGGCACAGGTCACCTTAAACACGGTCTATTCATCACACACTCTCACCACCTTTTTTTTTTTTTAGGAAATACCCCCATATTGACTCTGGCACTTTTTCTAGCGCGTATTGTTGAGTGTCTGCACTTTTTTTTTTTTTACCGCTCGATATTTTGCGTCTTTTTAAACGCCGACGTACGGACTTTTGACAGTTGCCTCGTCCCCGGGAGGGTCCCAGGACACGTTTTTTGATTTGTTGAAGGAAGTACATTTTCACTTTTGAGCTGTTGCCTGGCTGTGTTTTAAAGAAAGTGTTGGCACATTCTCAGTTGGGACAAAACAGGATGAGTATTAAGTGAGGTCGGTAGCACAACAACACGGACGTTTCAAGCCGGAAAAAAACATTTTAACAGCTCTTCAGTAGGGGAAAAAACACACTTTCTGAGCCCGATTTCAAATAACCATTAACTTAGTAACTTTTACTACAAAACCAGTGAAGTTGGCAAATTGTGTAAATCATAAATTAAAAACAGAATACGATGATTTGCAAATCATTTTCAACTTATATTCAATTTAATAGACTGCAAAGACAAGATATTTAATGTTCCAACTGAGAAACATATTTTTTGCAAATAATAGTTACATTAGAATTTAATGTAAGCAAAGAAGTATATTTTACCACTGTGTAACATGGCCTTTCCTTTTAAAAACACTCAGTAAACGTTTGGGAACTGAGTAGAGCAAATTTTTGAAGCTTTTCAGGTGGAATTCTTTCCCATTCTTGCTTGATGTACAACTTAAGTTGTTCAACAGTCTCCCTTCTGCTATTTTAGGCTTCACACATTTTCAATGGGAGACAGGTCTGGACTACAGGAAAACCAGTTGAGTACCCGCACTCTTTTACTACGAAAAAACGCTGTTGTAACACATGCAGAATGTGGCTTTGCATTGTCTTGCTGAAATAAGCAGGGGCGTCCATGATAACGTTGCTTGGATGGCAACATATATTGCTCCAAAACCTGTATGTACCTTTCAGCATTAGTGGTGTCTTCACAGATGTGTAAGTTACCCATGCCATGGTCACTAAAACACCCCCATACCATCACAGATGCTGGCTTTTCAACTTTGCGCCTAGAACAATCCGGATGGTTATTGTCCTCTTTGTTCCGAAAGGGCACGACGTCCACAGTTTCCGGAGACAAAAATTGTCACAAAATAAACAGTCTGATAATTTTTTACTTAAGTTAAAGATGAATGTGGAATTTAGCTCAATGTTAATATCAGCTAACTATGGCAGTGGGCCTTTGAGAAGCCTTTAATGTTTTTGATAATATGTAAATAACCGTGCAATATGATTTAAAGTTTATTGGAGATTTTTGGACAATTTTTAAATGTTTCCAGGAAAAAGAATTGCAAACTTTAGTCCATGTATGCTAAGCCAAGCCAGCTAGCCGGTTAAATGTCAGGTAATAACAAAACGGTAAGCTATTAAGCATTAAACATCAATATAACTTGTCTTTTTTATGATTTATTTTGTTTAAATATATTTACATCACCAAGAAAACTTGTCACAAAATAACAGATTATTTTTTAATCTAAGATAAAGATGAATGTGGAATTTAGCTTAATGTTAATACAAGCTAACTATAGCAGTGGGTCTTTGAAAAGCTTTTAATGATTTTGCTAATATATACTCTAAATAACCACACAATTTGTTTAACAGAATGATTTAAAGCTTATTGAAGCTTTTTGGACAATGTTTAAACTGTTTATGTTCATTATAAAAATAGAAAAGGGAAGGTGGAACTAGCCTTTAAAATGTCAGGCTAATGTTGAATGATTTAGCTAACATCTAAATAATTAGATATCAATTTGTCAACACATTTAATTTTTGCTTTTTGTTGTGATGTTGAAACTTTTTCTTCAATACAACAAATGTTTGTGAATGTTTCCAGGAAAAAACAAATGCAGACTTTAGCATGTGTATGCTAAGCCAAATTAGCTTGCTAGCCTGCTAAATGACATAATAATAGTAAGCTAATACACACAAAAACATTAATATAACTTGTCTATTTTGTTAAAAAAAAAAAAAAAAAAAAAAATAAGGCACCAAGAAAAATTGTCTGATTAGTTTTACTTACGATGAATATGAATGTGAAAATTTAGCTCAATGTTAATATGAGCTAATTTTGAGAAGCTTTTAATGTTTTTGCAAATTTATTAATAACCGTGCAAAATGTTTATCAGAATGATTTAAAGCTTATTGAAGCTTTTTGGACAATGTTTAAACTGTTTATGTTCATTATAAAAATAGAAAAAGGAAGGTGGAACTAGCCTTTAAAATGTCAGGCTAATGTTGAATGATTTAGCTAACATCTAAATAATTAGATATCAATTTGTCAACACATTTAATTTTTGCTTTTTGTTGTGATGTTGAAACTTTTTCTTCAATACAACAAATGTTTGTGAATGTTTCCAGGAAAAAACAAATGCAGACTTTAGCATGTGTATGCTAAGCCAAGTTAGCTTGCTAACCTGCTAAATGACATAATAATAGTAAGCTAATACACACAAAAACATTAGTATAACTTGTCTATTTTGTTAAAAAAAAAAAAAAAAAAAAAAAAAAAAGGCACCAAGAAAAATTGTCTGATTAGTTTTACTTACGATGAATGTGAATGTGAAAATTTAGCTCAATGTTAATATGAGCTAATTTCGAGAAGCTTTTAATGTTTTTGCAAATTTATTAATAACCGTGCAAAATGTTTATCAGAATGATTTAAAGCTTATTGAAGCTTTTTGGACAATGTTTAAACTGTTTATGTTCATTATAAAAATAGAAAAAGGAAGGTGGAACTATCCTTTAAAATGTCAGGCTGGGGTTGAATGATTTAGCTAACATCTAAATAATTAGATTTCAATCTGTCAACACATTTAATTTTTGCTTTTTTTTTTGTGTGATATCGAACCTTTTTCTTCAATACAACCAATGTTTGTGGATGTTTCCAGGAAAAGGAAGCAGAAACGTTGGCCCATGTATGCTAAGCCAAGCTAGCTAGCCAGATAAATGTCAGATGATGACATAGTAAAAGTAAGCTATTACGCATTAAACATGAATATAACTTGTCTTTTTTGTGAAAAAATAATAATTATGTCACCAAGAAAACTTGTCACAAAATAAGACTGATTATTTTTACCTAAGATAAAGATGAATGTGGAAATTAGCTCAATGGTAATATAAGCTAACTATAGCAGTGGGCCTTTGAGAAGCTTTTAATGTTTTTGATAATATGTAAATAACCTTGCAATATGTTAAACAGAATGATTTAAAGTTTATTGGAGCTTTTTGGATAATTTTATAACTTTTTGTTCATTATAAAAATAGAAAAAGGAGCATGGAACTAGCTTTTAGAATGTCAGGCTAAGGTTGAATGGTTTACCTCACATGAAAATAATTAGATATCAATTTGTCAACAGATTTGTTTGCTTTTTGTTGTGATTTTGAACCTTTTTCTTCAATACAACCAATGTTTGTGGATGTTTCCAGGAAAAAGAAGCGCAAATTTTAGCCTGTGTATGCCAAGCCAAGTTAGCTTGCTAGCCTGCTAAATGACATAATAATGGTAAGCTAATACACACAAAAACATTGATATAACTTGTCTTTGTAAAACAAAAATATATATATCACCAAGAAAACAAGTCACAAAAAAACACTGGTTATTTTTAATCCAAGATAAAGATGAATGTGGAATTTAGCCCAATGTTAATACAAGCTAACTATAGCAGTGGGCCTTCCAGAAGCTTTTAAAGTTTTTGATAATTTATAAATAACTGTGCAATATGTTTGTTTACAGCAGGGGTCACCAACCTTTTTGAAACCAAGAGCTACTTTTTGGGTACTGATTAATGCGAAGGGCTACCAGTTTGATACACACTTAAATAAAATGCCAGAAATAGCCAATTTGCTTAATATACCTTTAATAAATAAATCTATTTATATATATTTAAAAAAAAAGGGTATTTCTGTCAGTCATTCTGTCGTACATTTTTTTTCCTTTTACGGAAGGTTTTTAGTAGAGAATAAATTATGAAAAAAAACACTTAATTGAACGGTTTAAAAGAGGAGAAAACACGAAAAAAAGAGAAAATTAAATTTTGAAACATAGTTTATCTTCAATTTCAAATCTATAAAATTCAAAAGTCAACCGAAAAAAATGAAGAAAAAAACCACCTAATTCAAATCTTTTTGAAAAAAAAAAAAAAAATTATTTATGCAACATCATTAGTAATTTTTCCTGAATAAGATTAATTTTAGAATTTTAATGACATGTTTTAAATAGGTAAAAATCCAATCTGCATTTTGTTAGAATATATAACAAATTGGACCAACCTATATTTCTAACAAAAACAAATCGTTATTTCTTCTAGATTTTCCAGAACAAAAATTTTAAAAGAAATTCAAAAGACTTTGAAATAAGATTTAAATTTGATTCTACAGATTTTCTAGATTTGCCAGAATATTTTTTTTTATATTTTAAACGTAATAAGTTTGAAGAAATATTTCACAAATATTCTTCGTCGAAAAAACAGAAGCTAAAATGAAGAATTAAATTAAAATATATTTATTATTCTTTACAATAAAATAAAATAAAATACTTGAACATTGATTTAAATTGTCAGGAAAGAAGAGGAAGGAATTTAAAAGGTAAAAAGGTATATGTGTTTAAAAATCCTAAAATCATTTTTAAGGTTGTATTTTTTTCTCTAAAATTGTCTTTCTGAAAGTTATAAGAAGCAAAGTAAAAAAATAAATGAATTTATTTAAACAAGTGAAGACCAAGTCTTTAAAATATTTTCTTGGAGTTTTTAAAATTCTATTTGAGTTTTGTCTCTCTTAGAATTGAAAATGTTGAGCAAAGCAGGACCAGCTTGCTAGTAAATAAATACAATTTAAAAAATAGAGGCAGCTCACTGGTAAGTGCTGCTATTAGAGCTATTTTTAGAACAGGCCAGCGGGCTACTCATCTGGTCCTTACGGGCTACCTGGTGCCCGCGGCCACCGCGTTGGTGACCCCTGATTTACAGAATGTTTTAAGATTATTGAAGCTTTTTGGACAATTTTTTAACTCTTTATGTTCTTTTTAAAAATAGAAAAAGTAAGGTGGAACTAGCCTTTAGAATGTCAGGCTAAGGTTGAATGATGTAGCTAATATATAAACAATCATGGGTCAGTTTATCAACACATAATGTTTTTTTTTATATATTTTGTTATGATATTGAACCTTTTTTCTTCAATATGGGTGTTTCCAGGAAAAAAGAAGCGCAAACTTTAGCCTGTGTATGCTAATCCAAGCTAGCGAGCTAGCCTGCTAAACGTCAGATAATGACACCACAATGGAAAACAAAAAACAAAAAATAGACTTATTTTTATTCACTCTTGTAATCAGTCTTCTTTTTATTCTTCTTTGGCTACTTACACCGACACACATTCATCGCCAAGTTACAAAGTAGTCAAGTGCTATTTTAGCGGGGAAGGCGGTAGAAAGGAGTCAAGTCTCTGAATAACAAATACTGCATCAAAGAACACAACTATTCAACATTGAGTTGGCATAGGTACTGTATATATTTTCTTTTTTTTTTTTGTACAAAAAACAAAAAACGCCGCTCCTCGTAACGTTTTGGATCGTCGCCGAGGAGACTTAAGCCTTTTTAAGTGCAGATTTTTAGAGTTGGCGGGTTTCACCTCGGCCAACTTGTCACATCGAATCCACAGAAAGCGTCGCCGCGGCGAAAAGGAAACAAAGACAAGACATTCAATATCGAGGAAATGGAAAAAAAATTATGCCATTAACTGTTTTTTGTTTTTTTGTGTGTATTAAAGGCCTACTGAAACCCACTACTACCGACCACGCAGTCTGATAGTTTATATATCAATGATGAAATATTAACATTGCAACACATGCCAATACGGCCTTTTTAGTTTACTAAATTGCAATTTTAAATTTCCCGCGAAGTTTCCTGTTAAAAACGTTGCGTAATGTTGACTTATGTTGACGCACGCTTGGTTGTAGTGGACATGTTATCCCAGCACCACTCACGGCTAAAGGTCGTCCGATTTAATCGCATAATTACACAGTATTTTGGACATCTGTGTTGCTGAATCTTTTGCAATTTGTTCAATTAATAATGGAGACGTCAAAGAAGAATGCTGTTGGTGGAAAGCGGTGGATTGCAGCTGTCGTTAGCAACCAAAACACAGCCGGTGTTTCTTTGTTTGTTGGAGAGCTTTAGCGAACATGTTTCTCTACGTCAACCAGCAAGTTTTTGGATGACAAAATTGTGATATTAAGTTGGCTCTTACGGGAGACATGTACAGAGTTAGCGTGCTCCTGCAGCAGCTGTTAATAAGGCAGCTGTGATCTTGGCTCCTCTCAGAGACACTGGCGGTCATCGCAGCCCTCTAACTTTCAGGTATGACTTTATAACCTCACTAAAACACTATTAACACAATAAGCAGATAAGGGATTTCCAGAATTATCCTAGTAAATGTGTCTAATAACATCTGAATCGCTCCCACTGTCGCTTTTTTTTTTATTTAATTTGTTTTCTAGTGCTTCACTCTAACTATCCTCATCGATTGCAATTTTAAATTTCCCGCAAAGTTTCCTGTTAAAAACGTCGCGGAATGTTGACTTATGTTGACGCACGCTTGTGACGTTATTGGTTGTAGTGGACATGTTATCCCAGCATCACTCACGGCTAAAAGTCGTCCGATTTAATCGCATAATTACACAGTATTTTGGACATCTGTGTTGCTGAATCTTTTGCAATTTGATCAATTAATAATGGAGACGTCAAAGAAGAATGCTGTTGGTGGAAAGCGGTGGATTGCAGCTGCCTTTAGTAACCAAAACACAGCCGGTGTTTCTTTTTTTGTTGTGAAGCTTTAATATGGAACAGAACGGTTAAGCGAACATGTTTCTCTATCACATGTTGACTGGCAGGTTTCGGTGAGAAAATTGTGGTATTAAGTTGGCTCTTACCGGAGACAAGAGATGAGCTTGTAAGGGGCGGCATGGCGTAGTGGGTAAAGCGGATGGCCAGAAACATGAGGGTTGCAGGTTCGCTTCCCACCTATTGACATCCAAAAAAACGCTGCCGTTGTGTCCTTGGGCAGGACAGTTCACCCTTTGCCCCCGGTGCCGTTAACCCTGGTGAATGAACGATGAATGAATGATAGGTGGTGGTCGGAGGGGCCGTAGGCGCAAACTGGCAGCCTGACTTCCGTCAGTTTACCCCGGGGCAGCTGTGGCTACTGATGTAGCTTACCACCACCAGGTGTGAATGAATGTTGAGTCCCACTTCTCTGTGAGCACTTTGAGTGTTTAGAAAAGCGCGATATAAATCAAAGTTGTTATTATTATTGTGTCGTTCTTCCTGCAGCAGCTGTCAAATAGGCAGCTGCGATTTTCTTGGCTCCTCCATGGCTTCCATCAGAGACACTGGCAGTTACCGCACCCCTCTGACTTTCAGGTATCATTTTATAATCTCACTAAAACACTAGTAACACAATAAGCAGATAAGGGATTTTCCAGATTTATCCTAGTAAATGTGTCAAATAACAGGTGAATTGCTCCTACTGCCGTCGCCCTTTTATTTTCTTTTTTCTAGTGCTTCACTCTAACTTTCCTCATCCACAAATATATGATCCTCGCTCAAATTAATGGGGAAATCCTCACTTTCTTGGTCTGAATCGCTCTTGCTGCTGGTGGCTATGATTGTAAACAATGTGAGGATGTGAAGATCTCCACAACCCGTGATGTCACGCGCACATCGTCTGCTACTTCCGGTACAGGCAAGGCTTTTTTTATTGGCGACCAAAAGTTGCGAACTTTATCGTGGATGTTCTCTACTAAATCCTTTCAGCAAAAATATGGTAATATGGCGAAATGATCAAGTATGACACATAGAATGGACCTGCTATCCCCGTTTAAATAAGAAAATCTCATTTCAGTAGGCCTTTAAAGACTGTGGTTATATTGCTGCCTGGTGTTCGCTCCAAAGTGGTCCAAACATTCCCCTCAGGGGGACGCCCAGTCAGGACAAGACAAATGGTCTAGCAGGGATATTAAAAATGTAAAACGCCTCCGACTGAAATGTTGACACGCGGCGTGGTGAGAAGGCTTCAAGCGCAGGGAGATTGTCTGTGAACGTTCACATGCATTTTGCACATCAACAAATATCATAAAGACACTTTCACCGACAGCGATTGTATCTTCTCCATTTTTTTTTTCACAATTAAGGTGCCGTAAGAGTCCCACCATTTTTACCTCCGCCAAGGTGCTTTCGAAGATCTGCTTTTGCTCGCTTTCTGTTACACTCGCAGCAGGTAAGGTTGTCATTTTTTTGCCTCATTCCTGTGAGAATCCTGCGTGTGACTGACGCATTAAGGCAGGGGTGTCAAACTCGTCGCAGTTATGGCTGCCGTCAGAGGGCCGCTTGGAACAGCAAATATATAAGAATGTGCCCATGCATTTGATTGTATGTATATATATATATATATATATATATATTTTTTTTTTTTTGCATACACTAAAATAAAAATCTGTAGATTTTACAGTAAAAAAAATAACTGGCAACTCAGTCGCTGTAATTTTACAGCAAAATATACAGTTTTGTTTTGTTTTATAACATATTACAGTAAATAGGAAAACTTCTATAGATTTTACAGTAAAAAAACAAACTGGAAGATTAATTGCCAAAATTATACTGTAAAATATATGGTGAATTTTTTATTTATTTTTTTAAACATGGAAAAATAGTACTTTTTTTTTTTTAAATGCTGCCAACTGAGATTGTAAAAAAACAAAACTTTAGTACCGTTTTTCCATTTATAGTAATCCATCCATCCATCTTCTTCCGCTTATCCGAGGTCGGGTAGCGGGGGCAGCAGCCTAAGCAGGGAAGCCCAGACTTCCCTCTCCCCAGCCACTTCGTCCAGCTCTTCCCGGGGGATCCCGAGGCGTTCCCAGGCCAGCCGGGAGACATAGTCTTCCCAACGTGTCCTGGGTCTTCCCCGTGGCCTCCTACCGGTTGGACGTGCCCTAAACACCTCCCTAGGGAGGCTTTCGGGTGGCATCCTGACCAGATGCCCGAACCACCTCATCTGGCTCCTCTCGATGTGAAGGAGCAGCGGCTTTACTTTGAGTTCATCCCGGATGGCAGAGCTTCTCACCCTATCTCTAGGGGGAGAGCCCCACCACACGGCGGAGGAAACTCATTTCGGCCGCTTGTACCCGTGATCTTATCCTTTCGGTCATGACCCAAAGCTCATGACCATAGGTGAGGATGGGAACGTAGATCAACCGGTAAATTGAGAGCTTTGCCTTCCGGCTCAGCTCCTTCTTCACCACAACGGATCTATACAAAGTCCACATTACTGAAGACGCCGCACCGATCCGCCTGTCGATCTCACGATCCACTCTTCCCCCACTTAGGGCAGGGTCTCCTCCCCAACCCGGAGATGGCACTCCACCCTTTTCCGGGCGAGAACCATGGACTCGGACTTGGAGATGCTGATTCTCATTCCGGTCGCTTCACACTCGGCTGCGAACCGATCCAGTGCGAGCTGAAGATCCCGGCCAGATGAAGCCATCAGGACCACGTCATCTGCAAAAAGCAGAGACCTAATCCTGCAGCCACCAAACCGGAACCCCTCAACGCCTTGACTGCCCCTAGAAATTCTGTCCATAAAAGTTATGAACAGAATCGGTGACAAAGGACAGCCTTGGCGGAGTCCAACCCTCACTGGAAATGTGTCCGACTTACTGCCAGCAATGCAGACCAAGCTCTGACACTGATCGTACAGGGAGCGGACCGCCACAATAAGACAGTCCGGTACCCCATACTCTCTGAGCACTCCCCACAGGACTTCCCGAGGGACACGGTCGAATGCCTTCTCCAAGTCCACAAAGCACATGTAGACTGGTTGGGCAAACTCCCATGCACCCTCAAGAACCCTGCCGAGAGTATAGAGCTGGTCCACAGTTCCACGACCAGGACGAAAACCACACTGTTCTTCCTGAATCCGAGGTTCGACTATCCGGCGTAGCCTCCTCTCCAGTACACCTGAATAAACTTACCGGGAAGGCTGAGGAGTGTGATCCCACGATAGTTGGAACACACCCTCTGGTCCCCCTTCTTAAAGAGAGGGACCACCACCCCGGTCTGCCAATCCAGAGGTACCGCCCCCGATGTCCACGTGATGCTGCAGAGTCTTGTCAACCAAGACAACCCCACAGCATCCAGAGCCTTAAGGAACCCCGGGCGGATCTCATCTACCCCCGGGGCCTTGCCGCCGAGGAGCTTTTTAACTACCTCAGTAACCTCAGCCCCAGAAATAGAAGAACCCACCACAGATTTCCCAGGCACCGCTTCCTCAAAGGAAGACGTGTTGGTGGGTTTGAGGAGGTCTTCGAAGTATTCCCTCCACCGATCCACAACATCCGCAGTCGAAGTCAGCAGAACACCATCCGCACCATACACGGTGTTGGTAGTGCACCGCTTCCCCTTCCTGAGGCGGCGTATGGTGGTCCAGAATTGCTTCCAAGCCGTCCGGAAGTCGTTTTCCATGGCTTCCCCGAACTCTTCCCATGTCCGAGTTTTTGCCTCCGCGACCGCTAAAGCTGCACACCGCTTGGCCCGTCGGTACCCATCCATTGCCTCCGGAGTCCTATGAGCCAAAAGAACCCGATAGGACTCCTTCTTCAGCTTGACGGCATCCCTCACTGCTGGTGTCCACCAACGGGTTCTGGGATTGCCGCCACGACAGGCACCAACAACCTTGCGGCCACAGCTCCAATCAGCCGCCTCGACAATAGAGGTGCGGAACATGGTCCACTCGGACTCAATGTCCCGCACCTCCCTCGTGACATGTTCAAAGTTCTTCCGGAGGTGGGAGTTGAAACTCTCTCTGACAGGAGACTCTGCCAGACGTTCCCAGCAGACCCTCACAATGCGCTTGGGCCTGCCAGGTCTGTCCGGTATCCTCCCCCACCATCGCAGCCAACTCACCACCAGGTGGTGATCAGTAGAAAGCTCCGCCCCTCTCTTCACCCGAGTGTCCAAAACATGAGGCCGCAAATCCGATGACACAACTACAAAGTCGATCATGGAACTGCGGCCTAGGGTGTCCTGGTGCCAAGTGCACATATGGACACCCTTATGTTTGAACATGGTGTTTGTTATGGACAATCCGTGACGAGCACAAAAGTCCAATAACAAAACACCACTCGGGTTTAGATCCGGGCGGCCATTCTTCCCAATCACGCCTCTCCAGGTTTCACTGTCGTTGCCAACATGAGCGTTGAAGTCTCCCAGTAGGACAAGGGAATCACCCGGGGGAGCACTTTCCAGTACTCCCTCGAGTGCTCCCAAAAAGGGTGTGTACTCTGAACTGCTGTTTGGTGCGTAAGCACAAACAACAGTCAGGACCCGTCCCCCCACCTGAAGGCGGAGTTTTAGTTTTACACTGTTATAGTAATACACTGTAAAAATAACAACCTTAGATTTTACAGTAAAACAACAATGGCAACTAAGTCGCCCGAATTTTAATTTAAAATGTCCTTTTTTTTGTTTTGTTTTTTACAAAATATTACTGTAAAAAAAAAAAACGGTACCACCGTACATTTTACAGAGAAAAAAATGACAACTCAGTCACTGTAATTTTACTGCTATATATATATATATATATATATATATATATATATATATATATATATATATATATATATATACTGTATATATATGTATATATATGTGTATATATATATGTATATATATATATATATTACAGTAAATGGGAAAACTTTTCTACTGTTTTTACTGTAAAAACAAACAAAATGCAAGCTTAGTTGCCCAAAATATACTATAAAATATATGGTGATTTTTTTAAAACATGGAAAAAGAGTACCTTTTTTATTTAATTTTTAAATGCTGTCAACTATGATGTCAATTTTATTACGTTAAAAAAAACAAAAAAACACTACTACAGTTTTTCCATTTACAATAACACTGTAAAAATAACAACTGTAGATTTTACAGTAAAACAACAATGGCAGCTAAGTCGCCTGAATTTTACTGTAAAATTTACCGTTTTTTTTTTTTTTTTTACAAAATATTACTGTAAAAAAAAAACGGTACCACGGTACATTTTAGAGAGAGAGAAAAAAATGACCATTCAGTCACTGTAATTTTACTGCTATATATATACCGGTGTGTGTGTATATATATATATATATATACATTACAGTAAACGGGAAAACTTTTCTACTGTTTTTACAATAAAAAACAAACAAACTGGAAGCTTAGGTGCCAAAATTATACTGTAAAATATATGGTGATTTTTTTTAAAACATGGAAAAAAAGAGTACCTTTTTTATTTTATTTTTAAATGCTGCTAACTGAGATGTCAATTTTATTACGTTAAAAAAAAACATTTATAATGTTTTTCCATTTACAGTAATATACTGTATAAATAACAACTGTAGATTTTACAGTAAAACAACAATGGCAGCTAAGTCGCCTGAATTATACTGTAAAATTGACCGTTTTTTTTTTTTACAACATATTACTGTAAATGGAAAAACGGTACCACCGTACATTTTACATGGAAAAAATGACAACTCAGTCACTGTAATTTTACTGCAAAATATACATAGTTTATATATATATATATATATATATATATATATATATATATATATATATACATATGTGTATATATATATGTATATATATATATATATATATATTTATATATATATATATATATATATATATATGTATATATATACCGTTATATATATACCGTTTTTCCATTTACAGTAATATAAGGGAATAAGCGGTAGGAAATGGATGGATGGATGTCGTAAAAAACACACAAAAAAAAACACTATCAATTTTACAGTAAAATTCTGGCGACTTAGCTGCCATTGTTGTTTTACTGTAACATCTATGGTTGTTGTTTTTACAGTGTATTACTGTATTACCGCTTATTCCCTCATATTACTGTAATTGGAAAAACGGTACCACCGTAGATTTTACCGGGAAAAAACGGGCAACTCAGTCGCTGTAATTTTAACGCAAAATATCCATAGTTTATATATATATATATATATATATATATATATATATATATATATATATATATATATATAAAGATATTACAGTAAATGGGAAAACTGTTTTTACAGTAAAAAAAAAACACACTGGAAGCTTAGTTGCCAAAACTATACTGTAAAATATATACAGATTTTTTTTTTTTACAACATGGAAAAAAAAAGGTGCCTTTTTTTTTTTTTTTTAAATGCTGCCAACTTAGATGCCGAAAAAAAAAAACAGCCTTTCGTACCATTTTTCCATTTACAGAAATACACTGTAAAGACAACCATAGATTTTACAATAAAAAAAAACCCAGCAGTTAAGTCGCCAGAATTTTACTGTAAAATGTAGTTGGGTTTTTTTACAACGTAGTACTGTAAATGGTAAAACCGTCCCACTATTTTTTAAATTCTGCCAACTGAAATGTCAGTTTTATTAAGGTTAAAAAAAAAACAACCCTTAAGTACCGTTTTTCAATTTACTGTAATACACTGTAAAAACAACAACCGTAGATTTTACAGTAAAAAAAGGCAGTTAAGTCGCCAGAATTTTACTGTAAAATTGGCAGTGTTTTTTTTATTACTGTAAATGGTAAAACCGTACCACTATTTTTTTTTATTCTGCCAACTGAGATGTCGGGTTTATTACCTTTTAAACAATAAATAAATAAAAACTTTAGTACCTGTTTTCCATTTACAGTAATACACTGTAAAAACAACTATCGATGTTACAGTAAAACAATGGCAGCTAAGTCGCCAGAATTTTACTGTAAAATTTGCCAGTGTTTTTTTTTTTTTTATAATATAAATGGAATGGAAAAACGGTACCACAGTAGAATTTACCGGGAAAAAACGGGCAACTCAGTCGCTTTAATTTTACTGCAAAATATACATAGTTGTTTTATAACATATTACAGTAAATGGGGAAAACTGTTTTACTGTTTTTACAGTAAAAAAACAAACTGGAAGCTTAGTTGCTAAAATTATACTGTAAAATATATGGTGATTTTTTTTTTTAGAACATGGAAAAAGAGTACCTTGTTTTTTTAAATGCTGCCAACTGAGATGCCGTTAAAAAAACAATCAAACCCTTTTGTACCGTTTTTCCATTTACAGTAATACACTGTAAAAAAAAACAACATAGATTTTACAGTAAAAAAAAACCCCGCAGTTAAGTCGCCAGAATTTTACTGTAAATTTTTTTTTTCAACATATTAATGTAAATGGAAAAACTGTACCACTATTTTTTTTAGTCCAAATAAAAAAGGAGGTGTACAATCTTTCACCAGAGCATGATGACACTGTACAAGGTTACAGATGTACACGTTTCTCCTCACTGAGCCAAATTGAATTCTGTCTCTGTTTGATTCTTTGCTTCTTGTCTTGTTTAATAGACAGCATCAAAACCATTTCAGGTGACTACCTCCTTGAAGCCCATCGAGAGAATGGCAAGAGTGTGCAAACCAGTAATCAGAGCAAAGAGCGGCTATTTTGAAGCAACTAGAATATAAAACATGTATTCAGGTATGTCACCTTCTTTTGTTGTTAAAATTAATACAGGCCACAAGTTTGGACACACCTTCTATTCAATGACTATTTACATTGTCGATTGTTACTGAAGGTATCTTTCAGAATAATTGTATCTAAGTTATCACAAAATGTTGTGTTTCAATGAGTTCCCGGCGAGCAGACAAAAGCTGTCTTTAATCCTACCAAGCAGAAGGCTTGTAAAACTCCACTGTGTAGGATGGGAAGCAACTGCAATTAATAGAAATATATTGTCTTGACCCGAAATCTACAAAGCAAAGAGGAAGCAGGGCCAGACTCCCCTCTAGGCACCGCTACTTATTACTGTTTTACAACCTTTGAATTGTTTTAATCAAAGGAGATGGCTGTTTACGACCCTCGACCCTTAGAAACAGCTGTTGCCACCTAATCAGGGAAAGTCCAATTAAAAAAGCAGGCGCAAAATCTTTCACCAGAGCATGACGACACTGTACAAGGGTACAAATGTAAAGGTTTCTCCTCACTGAGCCAAATTGAATTCTGTCTGTTTGATTCTTTGCTTCTGGTCTTGTTTAATAAGCAGCATCAAAACCCTTTCAGGTGACTACCTCTTGAAGCTCATCCAGAGAATGCCAAGAGTGTGCAAAGCAGTAATAAGAGCAAAGGGTGGCTATTTTGAAAAAAACTAAAATATAAAACATGTTTTCAGGTATGTCACCTTTTTTTTTGGTAAGTACATAACTCCACATGTGTTCATTGATAGTTTTGATGCCTCCAGTTACAATCTACAAGGTAAATAGTCATGAAAACAAAGAAAACGCATTGAATAGAAAGTGGGTCCAAACTTTTGGCTTGTATTATTTATAATTTTCTGTCGTAATGGGAAAAAAAAATACATGTAGTAAGAAAAGATAAGGTACTTGATTGACGCATATTATTTGTGCATTAAGGAGTGGGACTATCAAGGACAAGCCGCGGTAAATCAAGGACAAGCCGCGGTAAACAACCACTGGATAATAACACCTTCTCTTTGGGACTCATCAGGTCTTACAGTATCAGTTCAGTAGTGCATTCCTCACCTTAAAGTGAAGGACGAGGCACAAATCCAACCTTTACCTGCAGTTTGCCTTCATTCATGTGCACAAGTACCAAGGTCGAGCCTTACAGTGGAACCTCAAGATACATTTTTGCAGCAGGCCCAGAATTTTTCGGGGAAACAAGCCGTCATTTAAAACCGTCGACGTACGTACGTCATGCGGACTTTGCGCAGTTGTTTTTTTTCTTTGGCTTGTTTTGGTGTGTTTTTTTTTTTTTTTGGTGACGCTGTCGCAGAAAGAGCCAAGTAGCGGTAGCTCCAAGTCAGCAGTGGTCGGTCCTAAATTGAAGACTGTCAAACGCAGTAGCTCTTCCTCTGAATGTTTAGCGTTTTTTAGATTTGGCGTTTGATTGATTGATTGATTGAAACTTTTATTAGTATATTGCACAGTACAGTACATATTCCGTACAATTGACCACTAAATGGTACCACCCGAATAAGTTTTTCAACTTGTTTAAGTCAGGGTCCACGTTTTATACTCTCGCTGTGAAAATAGTAGGTCTATGATTGATGCTACACTTTGTAAAACGTACTATATCTTTGAAGATGTGTCTATGTGTGTATGTATATATATATATGTATGTGTGTGTATATATGTATGTGGGTGTATATATGTATATATGTGTGTGTATATATATATATATAAAATGTGTATATATCATGTATACATATATATAATATATATATATGTATATATATATATATGCGTATACATATATATGTATGTATATATATATATATATGCGTATATATATAAAATATGTATATATATATATATATATACATATATGTATACGTATATATACATATTATATATATACGTATATATATGTATATATATATACATATATATGTATACGCATATATATATATATATACATACATATATATATATATATACACACATATATATATATATATATATATATATATATATATATGTATACATGATATATACACATTATATATATACACACACACACATATATATGTATATATATATATATATATATATATATATTTGAGAACCACTGCAAAAAAGCGGTAAGTGATTTTTGTTTTCCACTTGTCTAACGGGTAAAATGTTGCCTATAAGACAGGTTCGTGCAAAGTTCCAAATTTGAATTTTCAATTCATTAGACAAGTTAGAATTTGTAATGCAAAAAAATTTAAAATAAATAAAAATTAATTGTATTGCTGAATTAGGGCCTGAAGCATAATTTTGTCTGGAGCCCCACCGCCCACATTACACATGTTTTTGCCCTTTTTTGTATTTTTATGTGAAACAATGTTTATACTCATTCAATTCACAAAATGTGCGACGTAAAATGTTATGAATATTTAGTAGGAAGAAGTGTGAGAATTATGGTGACAGAAAAAGTCAAATTTAAACAAAACACAACAAAAAAAAGCCTGGAACAATTTTGACGTTAACATCAATTTTAACATGCTAACAGGTAGCCTGAAAGCATCAAAACGGATAAAAAAATGTTTGCGTTCCATTCGTGTTGGGAAGTCAGAATTTCCGAGATCAGGGTTTAAAATTCTTAACCGTAACACACCCTGAGGTCGGGAAGTGCGGAGATCCCCCAGATTTGGCTTCAAAGATGGCTGCTCTGATTGTAAACAACAATAGAAGCTTTTTGTAATATTCGTTATTAGCATTTCTGACAATTTTTTTTGTCACAGAAAATTAATCATATATATGGTGATATAACTGTGCCGTAAAACAATTTTTTTTTTCATGTTTTATGCGTTTTACATCCCTGGCAATAGCATCTGTGTTTCCTCTTCATCTTCTGTGTTTGAAGGTTGCATATTTTTCCACAAGTTGTTTATATTTAGAAAAAGCAAGCACGAGAATAGCTTTTGGGGTTGTGGCCATCTTGATTTCTGACTTTGTAATTGTAACTCTCATAACTCATCACAAGTTATAAGATTTTAAGGTGTACTACTGCAAAATTTTCTAAAAAAAAAAGTTAGCGTGCTAACAGCATGTATCAAGTACCAAGTAGTATGACTGAGATGTGCGCCGGCAAAATTAGCACCAAAAAAGTTAGCATGCTAACAGTTAGCTTGTATCCAGTGCCAATACATTACATTTGTACTGTAGTTGATATATATTTTTTCCATGTTTTACATCATTAGCATTTTAAATCACTTTTAAACTGGGAAGTCAGACTTTTAGAGTTACTCATCGGAAATTTCAACTTTCCCATTTCCGACTTCCAAGAATAATGGAATCATAGCAAGTTATAGGATTCTAGGGTGTACCGCAGCATGTTATTCTTTTTAGCTAATTTTGTAAACAGCTAACAGCATGTATCAAGCACCGAGTTGAAAATTAGCGTGCACACAAAAAAGTTAGTATGCTAACAGTTAGCATTTATCCAGTACAAATACAGCCTTCCAATTGTACTGTAGTTGAAATATTTATTTTCCATCTTTTATGCGTTTTACAATCCTAGCACTAGCATCTGTGTTATTTCTTCATCCTCCGTGTTTGAAGGTTGCATATTTTTCCATAATTTGTTAATATTCAAATAAGGTGTGGATGTGGACATCTATTTTTACTACCTCAAAACTTGGCTGCGACATCAATCCCAGCTCCGACTTCCAATTTTCGAAGTTAATGGAATCATCGCAAGCTATAGGATTTTAAGGTGTACGACTGCAAAATTTGCACCCAAAAAAAGTTAGCATGCTAACAGCATGTATCAAGTACCAAGTAGTATGACTGAGATGTGCAGCGACAAAATTAGCACCAAAAAAGTTAGAATGCTAACAGTTAGCATGTATCCAGTGCCAATACATTCCAATTGTACTGTAGTTGAAATATTTTTTTTCCATATTTTATACGTTTTACATCACTAGCATTTTACATCACTTTTGTACTGGGAAGTCAGACTTTTCGAGTTACTCATCGGAAATTTCAAATTTCCCATTTTCGACTTCCAAGAATAATGGAATCCTAGCAAGTTATAGGATTCTACAGAAAATTAGCTAAAAAGGTTAGCATGCTAACAGCATGTATCAAGCACTGAGTTGAAAATTAGCACACAAAAAAAAAAATTGTATGCTAACAGTTAGCATTTATCCAGTACCAATACTGCCTTCCAATTGTACTGTAGTTGAAATATTTATTTTCCTTGTTTTATGCGTTTTACAATCCTAGCAATAGCATCTGTGTTATCTCTTCATCCTCCGTGTTTGAAGGTTGCATATTTTTCCATAAGTTGTTTATATTCAAATAAGGTGTGGATGTGGATATCTATTTTTACTACCTCAAAATGTGGCTGCGACATCAATCCCCAGCTCCGACTTCCAACTTTCGAAGTTAATGGAATCATTGCAAGGTATAGGATTTGAAGGTGTACGACTGCAAAATTTGCTAAAAGACGAGGTTAATGGAATCTTAGCAAGGTATAGGATTTGAAGGTGTACGACTGCCAAATTTGCTACAAGATTTTGCATGCTATCAGCATGTATCAAGTACTAAATAGTATGACTGAGATGTTTGACAGCAAAATTAGCACCAAATAAGTTAGCATGCTAACAGTTAGCATGTATTCAGTGCCAATACTTTCCATTTGTACTTTTGTACTGGTGAGTCAGACTTTCCGAGTTAACTTATTGGAAATTTCAACTTTTCCAACTTATGACTTTCAACTTCCAAGAATAATGGAATCCTAGCAAGTTATAGGATTCTATGGAAAAATAGCTAAAAAGGTTAGCATGCTAACAGCAAGTATCAAGCACCCAGTTGAAAATGAGCACACAAAAAAAGTAAGTATGCTAACAGTTAGCATGCATCCAGTACCAATACTGCCTTCCATTTGTACTGTAGTTGAAATATTTATTTTCCCTGTTTTACACGGTTTACATCACTAGCAATAGCATACATGTTTCTTCTTCGGCCACAAGGCCCGCCCCGCCGGTTGATTTTAAAATATTTATCGATTAAACTTTCCAAAATTGTAGTTCCTTTAATTCGACTTTGAATTGCAGTTTGACGTCAACTTAAATTGACCCCGAAAGGGACAAGCGGTAAAAAAATGGATGGACATTCCACTTGAAATTTTGCACACACCTGCTGTACAGTCAGAAACGGTTTTATGAGAGGAACAGTTAAAGTACCATGTACACACTAGGTGTGGTGAAATCACCCTCTGCATTTGAGCCATCCACTTGTTCCTCCCCCTGGGAGGTGAGGGAAGCAGTGAGCAGCAGCGGTGGCCGCGCCCGGGAATAATTTTTGGGTGATTTAACCCCCAAATCCAAGCCTTGATGCTGAGTGCCAAACAGGGAGGTAATGGCTCCCGTTTTTCATAGTCTTTGGTTTGAACTCACGGCCTATCGATCTCAGGTCGGGACACTCTATCAACAACACCCGGAGCAGGTGAACGAGCTATTGAAAGATCATTTTTTCGTCTTTCTTTCCGCGGCAATTCGAGTGAGTTGGGGTTCCACTGTAAAAATTGAAGTAGTGCAAAGACGTGATTGTTTTGTTTCGCGGAGCCTTGGCGGAGGTACGCACTCATCCTCCTCGGATGACATGATATTGCCATGTGTGCTTTTCCAGCGACCTCACAGACTCACTTTTCCTATTTTCGCCATGGAAGAACGAGAAGTTTTTTTTTGTTTTTGTTTTTTCCGAACACAGTTTTTTTGCATTGGTCGAGTTTTTCGCGGTTGTTCCTAGCAAGACTGCGCCTCCATCTGAGGCTGGATGGACGGTCTCTTGGGACACAGGATCTTGGAGAAAGCCCTTCGGAAGCTGCTGTGGCACAGCGGGTACAAGAACGGGTTGATGGCGGAGTTGAGCCAGAGCAGCCAGAAGGTGATGTCGTACCAGTAGTCGGCCACGCAGGTGCCGCTGCAGGCGGCGCGGATGATCATCAGGAGGGTGTACGGCGCCCAGCAAATCCCAAAAGTGCACACGATGACGGCTAAGGACTTGGCGATCTTGATGTCGCGGGAGAGGCGGGACCCCTGCGCCCGGCGCCCGGGCACCCCCAAAGACGGCGACGGCTGGAAGAGCCTGGAGTTCCTTCTCCCCGGGGAAAGCTTCCCCCGCTGAGCCAGCACCTGGCCGGCGGCGGGGTTGTTCGCGCCGGAGGACGGCGAGAGCACGTCGTCGTCCTCGATGACGGCGGAGATGGCGGTGGGCTCGCTGCACGACACCTTCCGCGTCTTGACGAAGAACACCGACCAGGCCACGCCGTCCCGCTGACTCTTGCGGCTCTTTGGCGGGGGCGGCGCCACCTCGGCGCACGCCGCCAGGCTCTTGTTGCGCCGGTGGATGCTCAAGTAGATGCTCAGGTTGAAGAAGGCCACCGACACGAAGGGGGTGAAGAACTCGAAGGTGGAGGCGCAGAGGAGGAAGTACCAGGTGAAGTAGAACTCGGCGTAGCACTCGTGAGCCGGCACCACGCTCCGGCCCACCAGCGCCTCCCAGAAGATGATGGCGGGGCCGTAGAGGAGGAAGGCCAGTGCCCACACGGCCACCATCTTCAACACGGCTTGGCGGGTCATGTTGCGCTGGGCTCTGTACTTCACCTGAGTCACAACAGAGGCACACAGGTGACTTACACACTTACATTCACACACGTTCTTGTATTTTTGACCTTCTTGAGACCGCCGAAAAAATGCCTACCTCTTTAGGACCACTCTTTCTAGATCAGGGGTCGGCAACCCGCGGTTCTTTGATCACTCTGATGTGGCTCAGCAGCTAAATTGCCGACCCCAACGATTATTCCGTGAGGTTTACGGATTTTAGTGCCTCTCTAAGAAATCACCCGGGGGTGACATTCTCCAATTTTCACCTGGACTTCAATATTGAGGGTGTGCAGTGATGGCAATGCCTTTAACTTCCTCTACAACATGTCGCCACGCCCGCTTTTACACCAGGCGATCTGCGTGCCGACTGGTCACATTTTATATTCCGCCTCTGTTAACACACAAAAGTGACTGCAATGCATACTTAGTCAACAACCATGCAGGTTACACTGAGGGTTGTAATATAAACAACTTTAACACTAACTAATATGCCCCACACTGTGAACCCACAACAAACAAGAATGACAAACACATTTCGGGAGAACATTGGCACTGTAACACAACATGCCGTTTCTTTTCTTTTTCTCCTTTGTCCCACTCTCCCTTGTGGAGGGGGTCTGGTCCGATCCGGTGGCCATGGATGACGTACAGGCTGTCCAGAGTTGGGACCCAGGATGAACCGCTCGTCCAGAGTCGGGACCCAGGATGGACCGCTTGCCCGTGTATCGGCTTGGGACATCCCTTCGCTGCTGATCCGCCTCCACTTGGGATGGTTTCCTGCTGGCTCCGCTGTGAACGGGACTCTCGCTGCTGTGTTAGATCCGCTTTGGACTGGACTTTTGCGGCTGTGTTGGATCCATTATGGATTGAACTTTCACAGTAGCATGTTAGACCCGCTCGACATCCATTGCTTTCGTCCTCTCCAAGGTTCTCATAGTCATCATTGTCACCGACGTCTCACTGGGTCATCATTGTCACCGACGTCCCACTGGGTGTGAGTTTTCCTTGCCTTTATGTGGGCCTACCGAGGATGTCGTAGTGGTTTGTGTTGTGGTTTGTGCAGCCCTTTGAGACACTGGTGATTTAGGGCTATATAAGTAAACATTGATTGATTGATAAACACAAAATAACAAATACCCGGAATCCCATGCATCCCTACTCTTCCGGGCTACATTATACACCCCCGCTAGCACCAAACCCCGACCCCCCAACTCCGCCCACCTCAACTGACGCACGGAAGGGGTGGGGGTATTTGGTGCTAGCGGGGTCGAATAATGTATTTCGGAAGAGTAGGGATGCATGGGATTCTGGGTATTTGTTCTTTTGTGTTTATGTTGTGTTACAGTGCCGATGGCTCCCATTGTTTTCTTTATTTTGTGAAATGGGTCAAAATGGCTCTTTGAGTGGTAAAGGTTGCCGACCCCTGTTCTAAATATATAAAGATTTGTATTTACAACATTAAGTGGTAAGTGATGTGTATACACACACACACACACACACACACACACACACACACACACACACACACACAAATGCTTGTATGTTACTTTCTTGAGACCGCTGAAAAAATGCCTACCTCTTTAGGACCACCATTTCTAGATATATAAAGATTTGTATTTACAACATTAATAATATGTAAAAACTATGCAAAAATCAAAAATCTTGTTGTGAAAAATGACTTGGAATTTCACTGGAAAAAGGTCACAATTTCACAAGAAAAACTTGGAATTTTGGCAGTGTTAAAATAAGTCGTCATTTTATTCATCACAAGTCAAAAGTTTACAAGAAAAACTGAACATTCGTGCAAAGTTGGATTTTTACTCAAACAGTCGCAATTTTACAGTAAAAGCTTAAAATGTTGGCAATTTTATGAAAAGAGTTATGACTTTACTCAACAAAAGTCACAATTTTATAAGAAAACTTTCAAATGTTCGCGATATTATGATAATCATCGGAATTTTACTTGGCGAAATGATGACAAAAGTCATAATTTTGTGGCTATTTTACGAAAACAACAAAAAAATGGGCAATATTCTGATAAAAGTCAGCATTGTACATGACAAATGTCACCATTTTGCATTATAAAAGTAATAATTTTACATAAAAAAGTAATAATTTTAGTAGAAAACATTGCAATATCACTGAAAGAACAGGAGAAATAGTTCCCAATTTTATAAGAAAAAAGTCGACACATTGTGAGAAAAAGACCGCTTTTAGTTGTTTTTTGGGAAGGGGGAATTTTTTGTCTATAATTGGTTTTTAATTTTTATTATTTACTTTAAGTTTTTACAGTATGTCTATGCACATATTTATTGATTTATTTTTTACAAATGTTGACCGAAGTGGGAGCATTTCAATTTCTTACACACACTTGTTATTTCAAGAAAAGCTTAAAATGTTGGCAATTTTATGAAGTCGTAATTTTACTTGACAAAAGTCACAATTTTATAAGAAAAATGTAAAATGTTCGCAATATTATATTTATCAGAATTTTACTTGGCAAAAATGATGACAAAAGTCATAATTTTGTCTAATTTAAGTTAACAAAATAAATCAATTGTCAATATTGTGATAATGTCACCATTTTGACCTAAAATGTAATTTTACGAGAAAAAAATGCAATATTGCAGAAACAGAATATGAGAAAATGTTCCCAATTTTATAAGAAAAAAGTCGACACATTGTGAGAAAAATACTGTTTTTAATTCATTTTGAATGTTTTGTTTGTAGTTATTTTTGAATCTTTATTATTTACTTCGTTATTACAGTATGTCTCTATATACATATTTTTTTAATTAATTTTGGCCAAAGGGGGCGCATTTCAATTTCTTACACACGCTTATTGTATGTGTTGGCCAGAGGGGGAGCACTTCACACTCTTACACACATTTGTTATTTCATATGTTGACCATAGGGGGAGCACTTTTAAAACCGACACACAGTCAGTTTTTTG
>NC_084636.1:11827601-11832601 GCF_033978795.1 Nerophis ophidion | reverse complement strand
TTCATAGAGTCTAGGGGATAGTGGTGATTGGTCATTCTTAGTTTTTCATAGTTTCTAGGGGACAGTGGTCATTCTTAGTTCTTCATAGTTTCTAGGGGTTAGTAGTGATTGGTCATTCTTAGTTCTTCATAGTTTCTAGGGGATAGTGGTGATTGGTCATTCTTAGTTCTTCATAGTTTCTAGGGGATTGTGGTGATTGGTCATTCTTAGTTCTTCATAGTTTCATAGAGTCTAGGGGATAGTGGTGATTGGTCATTCTTGGTTTTTCATAGTTTCTAGGGGACAGTGGTCATTCTTAGTTCTTCATAGTTTCTAGGGGATAGTGGTGATTGGTCATTCTTAGTTATTCATAGTTTCTAGGGGATAGTGGTGAGTGGTCATTCTTAGATCTTCATAGTTTTTAGGAGATAGTGGTGATTGGTCATTCTTAGTTCTTCATAGTTTCTAAGGGGTAGTGGTGATTGGTCATTCTTAATTCTTCATAGTTTCTAGGGGATTGTGGTGATTGGTCATTCTTAGTTCTTCATAGTTTCATAGAGTCTAGGGGATAGTGGTGATGGGTCATTCTTAGTTTTTCATAGTTTCTAGGGGACAGTGGTCATTCTTAGTTCTTCATAGTTTCTAGGGGATAGTGGTGATTGGTCATTCTTAGTTCTTCATAGTTTCTAGGGGATAGTGGTGATTGGTCATTCTTAGTTCTTCATAGTTTCTAGAGGATAGTGGTGATTGGTCATGCTTAGTTCTTCATAGTTTCTAGGGGATAGTGGTGAGTGGTCATTCTTAGTTCTTCATAGTTTCTAGGGGATAGTGGTGATTGGTCATTCATAGTTCTTCATAATTTCTATGGCAGGGGTAGGGAACCTGTGGCTCGCGAGCCAGATTTGGCTCTTTTGATGACCGCATCTGGCTCTCGGATAAATCTGAGCTGACATTGCTCAGCACGATAAATAATGAATAATTCCACTTGTAATCAAAAATAACGTTCAAAATATAAAACATTCTCATGCATTTTTATGTTCAAGAAGTTGCATTAATGGTAAGAAGTAATTTATTTATTATTGGTTAGTGTGGGGCTTGTCCTCTTGGGGGTTCTTCAGACCACCAGGCACCGACATGAGAGCCTGTTCCAGGGTTACAATATTTTTTTTATTTTTCAATTAGTCTCTTAGTTGCTTTCCAGCAATTGTCTTTTTCTCTTTCGTTCTCGCTCTCTCCTGGCTGCAGCTTATAAAAAGAGCGACAAGTGATTAGAAAGCAAGGCCCAGCTGGGCCATCTACGCACCTGTCGCTGATTTTGAGGTCGGCCCTGGCAACACCCCGCTTCGCTGCAGGCCCGCAGGCCACGCCCCCTCCACATTTAGCTTCAGACTAACGATGTTATTCCAAAGGATAAGAGACCAATTATACTCTAGAAATGTTGGTCTTACTTGAAAATGCACGCGTTGAGTTGTGTTCAGTGTTGAAAAAAATATTGTATGGCTCTTACGGAAATACATTTTAAAAATATTTGGCTTCTTGGCTCTCTCTGCCAAAAAGATTCCCGACCCCTGTTCTAGGGGATAGTGGTGAGCGGTCATTCTTAGTTTTTCAGAGTTTCTAGGGGATAGTGGTGATTGGTCATTCTTAGTTCTTCATAGTTTGTAGGGGATAGTGGTGATTGGTCATTCTTAGTTCGTCATAGTTTCTAGGGGATAGTAGTGATTGGTCATTCCTAGTTCTTCATAGATTCTAGGGGATAGTGGTGATTGGTCATTCTTAGTTCTTCATAGTTTCTAGGGGATAGTGGTGATTGGTCTTTCTTAGTTTTTCATAGTTTTTAGGGGATAGTGGTGATTGGTCATTCTTAGTTTTTCATAGTTTCTAGGGGATAGTTGTGATTGGTCATTCCTAGTTCTTCATAGTTTCTAGGGGATAGTGGTGATTGGTCATTCTTAGTTTTTCATAGTTTTTAGGGGATAGTGGTGATTAGTCAATCTTAGTTTTTCATAGTTTCTTGGGGATAGTGGTGATTGGTCATTCTTAGTTCTTCATAGTTTCTAGGGGATAGTGGTGATTGGTCATTCTTAGTTTTTCATAGTTTTTAGGGGATAGTGGTGATTAGTCAATCTTAGTTTTTCATAGTTTCTTGGGGATAGTGGTGATTGGTCATTCTTAGTTCTTCATAGTTTCTTGGCGGTTGTGGTGATTAGTGAATCCTAGTTCTTCATAGTTTCTCGGGGATAGTGGTGAGTGGTCATTCTTAGTTCTTCATAGTTTCTAGGGGATAGTGGTGATTGGTAATTCTTAGTTCTTCATAGTTTCTAGGGAATAGTGATGATTGGTCATTCTTAGTTCTTCATAGTTTCTTGGGGGTAGTGGTGATTAGTCAATCCTAGTTCTTTATAGTTTCTAGGGGATAGTGGTGATTGGTCATTCTTAGTTCTTCATAGTTTCTAGGGGATAGTGGTGCTCAGTCAATCTTAGTTTTTCATAGTTTCTAAGGGATAGTGGTGATTGGTCATTCTTAGTTCTTCATAGTTTCTAGGGAATAGTGATGATTGGTCATTCTTAGTTCTTCATAGTTCCTTGGGGGTATTGGTGATTAGTCAATCCTAGTTCTTCATAGTTTCTAGGGGATAGTGGTGATTGGTCATTCTTAGTTCTTCATAGTTTCTAGGGGATAGTGGTGATTGGTCATTCTCAGTTCTTCATAGTTTCTAGGGGACAGTGGTGCTTAGTCAATCTTAGTTTTTCATAGTTTCTTGGGGATAGTGGTGATTGGTCATTCTTAGTTCTTCATAGTTTCTAAGGGACAGTGGTGATTAGTCAATCTTAGTTTTTCATAGTTTTTAGGGGATAGTGGTGATTGGTCATTCTTAGTTCTTCATAGTTTCTAGGGCAGGGGTCGGCAACCTGCGGCTCCGGGGCTGCATGCAACTCTTTGGCCACTCTGATGTGGCTCAGCTGCATAATCGCCGATCCCCCCGATTATTTAGGGGGGTTTCCGGATTTTGGTGCCTCTCACGGACATCACCCTGGGCTAACATTCGCTGATTTTCACTCGGACTACATTATTGAGTGCGTGCCGCGAATGCTTTACTTTTAACGTCCTCTACAACATGTCATCGCGCCCGCCTTTACACCCTGCTATCTGCGTGCCGGCCAAACGCATGCATTTCGCTGCTTCTATCGTCACACGTACGAGATTGCAAGGCATACTTGGTCAACGGCCATACCGGTTACACTGAAGGTTGTGATATAAACAACTTTAAAGGCCTACTAAAACCCACTACTACCGACCATGCAGTCTGATAGTTTATATATCAATGATGAAATATTAACATTGCAACACATGCCAATACGGCCTTTTTGGTTTACTAAATTGCAAGCTTTAACCTTTAGCCACACAAACACACGGATATTCCTTGTTTAAAATTCGTGGAGATGAAACTTTCCTATGGATCAGAGCGCGGTCAAGAGAACATGGATCAAGACGGAATGTCAACCAGCAGGTTTCGGTGAGAAAATTGTGGTTAAAAAGTCGCTTCTTACAGGAGAAAAGCTGAGCTTGTGTCGTCCAGAGCTGCCGTCGAGTCCCCTGAGACACTGCGCGTCAAGACACCCGTGGAGACACCCTTCCGACTATCAGGTAATATTTAACTCATTAAAACATTAGCAACACAATAGAAAGATAAGGGATTTCCCAGAATTATCCTATTAAATGTCTCTAAAAACATCGGAATCCGTCTCAATCGCTTTTTTTTTTGGTAACTTTTTTTATTTCTTTTTTTTTCTAATCCGTCGCTGTCAATATCCTCAAACACAAATCTTTCATCTTCGCTCAAATTAATGGGGAAATTGTCGTTTTCTCGGTCCAAATAGCACTTTTTGTTGGAGGCTCCCAATAAAAATAATGTGAAGATGTGAGGAGCCCTCAATGGGTGATGTCATTGTCTGTGACTTCCGGTAAAGGCAGGGCTTTTCTCCAGTTGCGAACTTTATCGTGGATGTTCTCTACTAAATCCTTTCAGCAAAAATATGGCAATATCGCAAAATAATCAAGTATGACACATAGAATGGACCTGCTATCCCCGTTTAAATAAGAAAATCTCATTTCAGTAGGCCTTTAACACTCTTACTAATATGCGCCACACTGTGAACCCACACCAAGCAAGAATGACACACATTTCGGGAGAACATCGGCAATGTAACACATTATAAACGCAAGATAACAATTACCCAGAATCCAATGCATCCATGACTCTAACTGGGTATATTATACACCCCTGCACCCACAACCCCGCCCACCTCAACTGACGCACGGAAGGGGGGTGGGGGTTTGGTGCCATCATTGTCACATCCGTTGTGCATACCGTATTTCCTTGAATTGCCGCCGGGGCGCTAATTAATTTAAAACCTCTTCTTACTCCTGCGCTTACCAAATGCATGCGGTAAAAGTAAGCATGCGCTAATTATTTCAAAACATCTTCTCACTCCGGCAATTACCAAAGGTATGCAGTAAAAATTTGAGTGTGATGTAAGCTTGGACCTTAAATCCTACTGAATAGCTCTTAATCTTCTTCCCTTTATGCGATTCCAAATTACTGGTATTGAAATCAGCCTCCTCCATTTTGAAAAAGGGGAAATGTCACTTGTGACGTCATGAGTTTGACCGGGCGGTAATACTAAGCATGCGCTAATTATTATGGGAAGCGAGTTTGACCCGGCAGTAATTCAAGGCAGGCGCATACTATATGCCCTGCGGCAATTCAAGGAAATACGGTATTTGCCAACCCTCTCGATTTGTCCGGAAGACTCACGAATTTCAGTGCCCCTCGCGAAAATCTCCCGGGGAAACCATTCTCCCGAATTACTCCCGATTTCCACCCGGACAACTATTGGGGGCGTGCCTTAAAGGCGCTGCCTTAAACGTCCTCTAAACCTGTCGTCACGACCGCTTTTCACATAATATACGCTGCGGCTTTTACACACATAAGTGAATGCAAGCATATTTGGTCAAC
>NC_084636.1:11732601-11822601 GCF_033978795.1 Nerophis ophidion | reverse complement strand
TTACATGTCCCTTGGCAAGTTTCACTGCAATAAGGCGCTTTTGGTAGCCATCCACAAGCTTCTGGCAAGCTTCTGACATCACATGGACACAGATAACACCTTCTGGAGGAAACTTCTGTGATTTGAACTGTTTGGCCACAATACCCAGCAATTAGTTTGGAAGAGAAAAGGTGAGTGCTTTAATCCCAGGAACACCAAACCTACTGTCAAGCATGGTGGTGGTAGTATTATGCTCTGGGTCTGTTTTGCTGCCAATGGAACTGGTGCTTTTCAGATAGCAAATTGGACAATTAAAAAGGAAGATTACCTCCAAATTCTTTAGGACAGGGGTCACCGACGTGGTGCCCGCGGGCCTTTTCTAAAAATAGCTCAAATAGCAGCACTTACCAGTGAGCTGCCTCTATTATTTTAAATTTTAATTATTTACTAGCAAGCTGGTGTCGCTTTGCTTGACATTTTTAATTCTAAGAGAGACAAAACTCAAATAGAATTTGAAAATCGAAGAAAATATTTTAAAGACTTGGTCTTCACTTGTTTAAATAAATTCATTTATTTTTTTACTTTGCTTCTTATAACTTTCAGAAAGACAATTTTAGAGAAAAAAATACAACCTTAAAAATGATTTTAGGATTTTTAAACACATAAACCTTTTTACCTTTTAAATTCCTTCCTCTTCTTTCCTGACAATTTGAATCAATGTTCAAGTATTTTTTATATTTTTTATTGTAAAGAATAATAAATACATTTTAATTTAATTCTTCATTTTAGCTTCTGTTCTTTCAACAAAGAATATTTGTGAAATATTTCTTCAAACGTATTACGATTAAAATTCAAAACATTTCTTCTGGCAATTCTAGAAAATCTGTAGAATCAAATTGAAATCTTATTTCAAACTGGATTTTAACTTATTTAAAACATGTCATCAAAATTCTAAAATCAATTTTAATCAGGAAAAATTACTAATGATGTTCCATACTTTTTTTTTTCTTTTTTTTTTCAAAAAGATTCGAATTAGCTAGTTTTTCTCTTCATTTTTTTCGGTTGAATTTTAAAGAGTCCAAATTGAAGATAAACTATGTTTGAAATTTTCATTTTCATTTTTTTTCGTGTTTTCTCCTCTTTTAAACCGTTCAATTAAGTGTTTTTTTCATCATTTATTCTATACAAAAAACCTTCCGTAAAAGGAAAAAAATGTACGACGGAATGACGGACAGAAATACTCATTTTTTTATATATATAAATGTATTTATTAAAGGTAAATTCATCAAATTGGCTATTTCTGGCAATTTATTTGTGTATCAAACTGGTAGCCCTTCGCATTAATCAGTACCCAAGAAGTAGCTCTTGGTTTCAAAAAGGTTGGTGACCCCTGCTTTAGGACAACTTAAAATCATCAGCACAGAGGTTGGGTCTTGGGCGCAGTTGGGTATTCCAACAGGACAATGACCCCAAACACAAGTCAAAAGTGGTAAAGGAATGGCTAAATCAGGCTGGAATTAAAGTTTTAGAATGGCCTTCCCATAGTCCTGACTTAACCGTGTGGACAATGCTGAAGAAACAAGTCAATGTCAGAAATCAAACAAGTTTAGCTGAACTGCACCAATGCTGTCATAAGGAGTGGTTAAAAAAACTCAAGCAGAAGCTTGTGGATGGCTACCAAAAGTGTCTTATTGCAGTGAAACTTGCCAAGGGACATGTAAGCAAATATGAACATTGCTGTATGTATACTTTTGCCCCAGCAGATTTGCTCACATTTTCAGTAGACCCATAATAAATTCATAAAAGAACCAAAAACTTCATGAATGTTTTTTGTGACCAACAAGTATGTGGTCCAATCACTCTATCACAAAAAAATATGAGTTGTAGAAATGATTGCAAACTCAAGACAGCTTGTTATTTTTATTGGATAGTAGTCTGTCTATTTCAATTGTTAATTTTACCTTTATTACCTCTTGTGTTATTTATTTTACCCGATATTTGTTCCCACAACCGCACCTTAAGTTGGAGTCTTTAGTCTCGTTATATGCAAATATAATGATAATAAAGTCCTATTCTATTCTATTCTATTTACAAGTGTACATAAACTTTCGACCACGACTGTATCACTTTATGTTCAAAAACAAATATAAATATTAATTGTCAAATTTAATGACTTTTAATATTTTAATTATTGAATTATTTATTCAAAGATTTAATTAATGTTTGAGACTTGAGTACTTAAATATGTAATTAATTACAACTGGAATTAAATACATATGTCATTAAATAGTTGTATTTGTAAATTGATACAATGTTGTCTAATGTTGGATCTACATTGAGATAAAAAACTGATTTCAATGGTCAAATCAATGTCAGAACCTGACATTAAATAAACGTCGTCACAATGCATGTTTCAACGTTGTATTTGTGTTGTAGAATATTGGTTGGGAAATGACCAAATTTCAATGGTCAAATAACGTCAGAACCCAACATTGATTTAACGTCGTCAAAAACCATGTTGTTTCAGCGTAATGTTTAAGTTGTAAAATAGTTGTATTTGTAAATTGAGACCACGTTGACGTCCAATGTCAGATCCATTGTTGGTTGGGAAATGACCACATTTCAATAGTCAGACCAACGTCGCGACCTGATATTGAATAAACGTCGTCAAAAAGCATGTTGTTTCAACGTTGTATTTGTGTTGTAGAATATTGGTTGGGAAATGACCAAATTTCAATGGTCAAATCAACGTCAGACTTTCAAACAACGTTGAAACAATGTTGCAAAATAGTTGTATTAGTTAATTGAGACAATATTGATGTCTAATGTTGGATCCACATTGGGAAAAAAACACGTTTCAATGGTCAAATCAATGTCAGAACCTGACATTAAATAAACATTGTCAAAAAGCATGTTTCAACGTTGTATTTGTGTTGTAGAATATTGGTTGGGAATTTACCAAAATTCAAGGGTCAAATCAACGTCAGACTTTAAACAACGTTGAAGCAACGTTGCAAAATAGTTATATTGGTAAATTGAGTCAACGTTGATGTCTAACGTTGGATCCACATTGGGGAAAAAAAAAACAATTTCAATGGTCAAATCAATGGCAGAACCTGACATTGAATAAACGTCGTCAAAAAGCATGTTGTTTCAACGTTGTATTTGTGTTGTAGAATATGAGTTGGGAAATGACCAAAATTCAAGGGGTCAAATCAACGTCAGACTTTAAACAACGTTGAAGCAACGTTGCAAAATAGTTGTATTAGTAAATTGAGACAACTTTGATGTCCAATGTTGGATCCATATTGGGAAATGACCACATTTCAAAGGTCAATTCAATGTCAGTACCTGACATTGAATAAACGTCGTCAAAAGCATTTGTCAACGTTGTATTTGTGTTATGATTGATTGATTGATTGATTGAAACATGTATTAGTAGATTGCACAGTTCAGTACATATTCCGTACAATTGACCACTAAATGGTAACACCCCAATACGTTTTTCAACTTGTTTAAGTCGGGGTCCACGTTAATTAATTCATGGTACAAATATATATACTATCATCATAATACAGTCATCACACAGGTTATTGATCATAGTATATACATTGAATTATTTACATTATTTACAATCCGGGGGGTGGGATGAGGAGCTTTGGTTGATATCAGTACTTCAGTCATCAACAATTGCATCAACAGAGAAATGGACATTGAAACAGTGTAGGTCTTACTTAGTAGGATATGTACAGCCAGCAGAGAACATAGTGAGTTCAGATAGCATAAGAACAAGTAAATACATTAGAAATACATTTGATTATTTACATTAGGTTATTTACAATCCGGGGAGATGGGATGCGAATGGAGGAGGGTATTACTAAAGTGTTGAAGTTGCCTGAAGGTGTTGTTTTAGAGCGGTTTTGAAGGAGGATAGAGATGCACTTACTTTTACACCTGTTGGGAGTGCATTCCACATTGATGTGGCATAGAAAGAGAATGAGTTAAGACATTTGTTAGATCGGAATCTTGGTTTAAAGTGGTCTGTGGAGCTCCCCCTGGTGTTGTGGTTATGGCGGTCATTATAGATTATTGGTTGAGATATGACCATATTTCAATGGGTCACATCAACATCACAATCTGGCATTGAATAAACGTCGTCAAAAAGAATGCTGTTTCAACGTTGTAATTGAGTTGTGGAATTTTGGTTTGGTAATGACCAAATTTCAATGGTTAGACGTTATCAAAAAGCATGTTGTTTCAACGTCATGTTCAAGTTGATCAACGTCAGGACCTAATTTAACAAGTTCCCAATGTTGTTTGAACCTGGTACTGATCATGTTACAGTACAACGGTAAAGTTTAAAAACACAACGGCATAACGCATAGATGACTTGTCGCATTTGTTGCACTTTTTGACATCTTTGATTGTCATACAAGTGTAAAAAGAAGCTATCCAGCAGACACAAGACATTAAAACAATGTTGAGAACTTGTTGAATTAGGTCCTGACGTTGATCAACTTGAACACAACGTTGAAACAACATACTTTTTGATAACGTCTAATCAATGTTGGGTTCTGACGTTGATTTGACCATTGAAATTTGGTCATTACCAAACCAAAATTCCACAACTCCATTAAAATGTTGAAACAACATACTTTTTGACGACGTTTATTCAATGCCAGATTGCGATGTTGATGTGACCCATTGAAATGTGGTCATATCTCAACCAATACTCTATAATGACCGCCATAACGTTGGTGGATTCTAACCTTGATTGGACCATTGAAATATGGGCATTTCCCAACTAAAATTCTACAACACAAATAGGTTGAAACATGCTTTTTGACGTTTATCCAATGTCAGGTTCTGACGTTGATTTGACCATTTAAATTTAGTCATATCTCAATCAATATTCTACAACACAAATACAACGTTGAAACATGCTTTTTGACCGCGTTCATTAAATGTCAGGTTCTGACATGGATTTGACAATTAAAATGTGGTAATTTCCCAACGTGGATCCAACGTTGGACATCAACGTTGTCTCAATTTACAATTTCAACTATTTTGCAACATTTTTTATAAAGGACATGCACAAGACATTAAAACAGCGTTGAGAACTTGTTTAATTAAGTCCTGACCTTGATCAACTAAAACCTAACGTTGAAACTACATGCTTTTTGATTACTTTTAATCAATGTTGGGTTCTGACGTTGATTTGACCATTGAATTTTGATAATTACCGAACCAACATTTTATAACACAAATACAACGTTCAAAAATGCTATTTGATGATGTTTATTCAATGTCAGGTTCTGATGTGGATTTGACCATTGAAATGTGGTCATTTCCCAATGTGGATGCAACGTTGTCTAAATTTACAATTACAACTATTTTGCAATTTTTAAAAGACATGCACAAGACATTAAAACAATGTTGATAACTTGTTGAATTAGGCCCTAATGTTGATCAACTTAAATATAACATTGAAACAACATGATTTTTGACAACGTTTAATCAATGATGGGTTCTGACCTTGACTGGACCATTGAATTGTGGTCATTTCCCAACCAATATTCTTCAAAACAAATATAACAATGAAACATGCTTTTTGACAACATTTATTCAATGTCAGGTTCTGACCTTGATTTGACCATTGAAATGTGGTCATTTCCCAACGTGGATCCAACGTTGGACATCAACGTTGTCTGAATTTACAATTTCAACTATTTTGCAATGTTTTTTTTTTTTTTAAGGACATCCACAAGACATTAAATCAACGTTGAGAACTTGTTGGATTAAGTCTTGACAACTCGAACCTAACGTTGAAACAATTTGCTTTTTGACTACGTTTATTCAATATCAAGTTTTGACGTTGATTTGACTATTAAAATTTGGTCATTACCAAACCAAAATTCAACAACACACGTACGTTGAAATAACATACTTTTTGACGACTTTTATTTAATGTCAGGTTCTGACATTGATTTGACCTTTGAAATGTGGTCATTTCCCAACGTGGATCCAACATCGTCATATCCCAACCAAAATTCTACAACACAAATACAACGATGAAACATGCTTTTTGACTACGTTTATTCAATGTCAAATTGTGACATGGATTTGACCATTGAAATGTGGTCATTTCCCAACGTGGATCCAACATTGGACATCGACGTCGTCTCAATTTATAATTTCAAAATATGCAATGTTGTTTTAAAGGACATGCACAATACATTAAAACAACATTGAGAACTTGTTGGATTAGGTCCTGATGTTGGTTAACTCGAACCTAACGTTGAAACAAGATGGTTTTTGACGACATTTAATCAACGTTGGGTTCCGGCGTTGATTTGATCATTGATTTTTGATCATTAACGAACCAAAATTCTACAACCCAAATACAACGTTAAAACAACATACTTTTTGATGATGTTTATTCAATGTCAAATTGTGACGTGGATTTGACCATTGAAATGTGGTCATATCCCAACGTGGATCCAACATTGGACATCGACGTTGTCTCAATTTATAATTTCAAAATATGCAATGTTGTTTTAAAGTAAAGGACATGCACAAGACATTAAAACAACGTTGAGAACTTGTTAGATTAGGTCCTGACGTTGGTTAAATCAAACCTAACGTTGAAACAACATGGTTTTTGACGACATTTAATCAACGTTGGGTTCTGGCGTTGATTTGATCATTGAATTTTGATCATTAACGAAACAAAATTCTACAACCCAAATACAACGTTAAAACAACATACTTTTTGATGACATTTATTCAATGTCAGTTTCCGACATTGAAATGTGGTCATATCTCAACCAATATTCTGCAACACAAACTCAACGTTAAAACATGCTTTTTGATAACGTTTATTCAATGTCAAATTTTGACATTGATTTGACCTTTGAAATGTGGTCATTTCCCAACGTGGATCCAACGTTGTCTTAATTTACAATCAAAACTATTTTGCAACATTGTTTCAAAGTCAATTTTCAAAGGACATGCACAAGACATTAAAACAACTTTGAGAACTTGCTGAATTATGTCCTGACGTTGATGGGTTCTGACCTTGATTTGATCATTGAATTGTGGTAATTTCCCCACCAATATTCTAGAACACAAATACAACGTTGAAACATGCTTTTTGACAACGTTTATGACATGCCAAGTTGTGAAATCGCTTTGACCATTGAAATGTGGTCATTTCCCAACGTGGATCCAACATTGGACATCAACGTTGTCTCAATTTATAATTTCAAAATTTGCAAAGTTGTTTTCAAGGACATGCACAAGACATTAAAACAACGTTGAGAACTTGTTAGATTAGGTCCTGACGTTGGTTAACTCGAACCTAACGTTGAAACATGCGTTTTGACTACGTTTAATCAATGTTGGATTCTGGCATTGATTTGATTATTACTTTGATCATTACGGAACCAAAATTCTATAAGACAAATATAACGTTGAAAAATGCTTTTGATGACATCATTCAATGTCAGATTTTGACATTGATTTGACCTTTGAAATGTGGTCATTTCCTAACGTGGATCCAACGTTGTCTCAATTTACAATCACAACTATTTTGCGAAGGTATTTCAAAGAATTTTTTTAAAGGAAATGCACAAGACATTAAAACAATGTTGAGAACTTGTTGAATTAGGTCCTGACGGTGATCAACTTAAACATATCGTTGAAAGAACATACTTTTTGACAACGTTTAATCAATGATGGGTTCTGACCTTGATTTGACCATTGAATTGTGGTCATTTCCCTACCGATATTATTTCCCTACCGATATTCTACAACACAGATATAACGTTGAAACATGCTTTTTGACAATGTTTATTCAATGTCAAGATATGAAATCGATTTGACCATTGAAATGTGGACATTTCCCAACGCGGATCCAACAATGTCTCAATTTACAATTTCAACTATTTTGCAACGTTTTTTTTAAAGGACATGCTCAAGACATCAAAACATCGTTGAGAACTTGTTGAGAACATCAACTCAAACTTAACATTGAAACATTATGCTTTTTGACGACGTTTTATCAATGTTGGGTTCTGACGTTGATTTGATCATTGAATTTTGTTCATTACCGAACCAAAATTCTACGAGACAAATACAACGTTGAAAAATGCTTTTGATTACGTTTATTCAATGTTAGATTCTTACATTATTTTGACCTTTGAAATGTGGTCATTTCCCGACATGGATCCAACGTTGGACATCAACGTTGTCTGAATATACAATTTCAACTATTTTGCAACTTTTTTTTTTTTTTTTAAAGGACATGCACAATAAATTAAAACAACGATGAAAACTTGTTGGATTAAGTCCTGACGTTGATCAACTCGAACCTAACGTTGAAACAACATGCTTTTTGATGACGTCTAATCAATGTTACGTTCTGGCATTGATTTGTTCATTGAATTTTGATCATTACCAAACCAAAATTCTACAAGACAAATACAACGTTGAAAAATGCTTTTGATGACGTTTATTCAATGTCAGATTCTGACATTGATTTGAAATGTGGTCATTTCCCAACGTGGATCCAACGTTGTCTCAATTTACAATCACAACTATTTTGCAACATTGTTTCAAAGTCAATTTTTAAAGCACATACAAAAGACATTAAAACAACGTTGAGAACTTGTCGAATTATCTCCTGACGTTGATCAACTCAAACCTAACGTTGAAACAACATATTTATTGACGAAGTTTAATAAATATTATTTTACGAAATTGATTGGACAATTGACATTTGGTCATTACCGAACAAAAATTCAACAAAAACGTTGAAATCAAATTTTTTGACGACGTTTTCTCAATTTACAAATACAACTGTTTGTAAAGTTTTGTTAAAGGATATGAACAAGACATTCCAACAACGTTGAGAACTTGTTGGAATAAGTCCTGACCTTAACGTTGAAACACGCTTTTTGACGACGTTTAATCAATGTTGGGTTCTGGCGTTGATTTGATCATTGAATTTTGATCATTACAAAACCAAAATTCTACAACACAAATGCAACGTTGAAAAACGCTTTTTGATGACGTTTATTCAATGTCAGATTCTGACATTGATTTGACCTTTGAAATGTGGTCATTTCCCAACGTGGATACAACATTGTTTTCTCAATTTACAAATACAACTATTTTGCAACGTTTTGTTAAAGGACATAAACAAGACATTCTAACAACGTTGACAACTTGTTGGATTAAGTCCTGACGTTAACGTTGAAACAACATGCTTTTTGACGACGTTTAATCAATGTCAAGTTCCGACATGGATTCGACCGTTGAAATGTTGTCTTAATTTACAATTTAAACTATTTTGCAACGTTTATTTTAAAAGACATGCACAAGACATCAAAACATCGTTGAGAACTTGTTGGATTAAGTCCTGACATTGATCAACTGAAACATAACATTGAAACAACATGCTTTTTGACGACGTTTAATCAATGTTGGGTTCTGGCGTTGATTTGATCATTGAATTTTGTTGAAAAATGCTTTTGACGACGTTTATTCAATGTCAGATTCTGAAATGGATTTGACCTTTGAAATGTGGTCTTTTCCAAACGTGGATCCAACGTTGTCTCAATTTACAATCACAACTATTTTGCAACATTGTTTCAAAGTCAATTTTTAAAGGACATGCACAAGACATTAAAACAACGTTGAGAACTTGTCGAATTATGTCCTGACGTGGATCACTCAAACCTAACATTGAAACAACATACTTATTGACGAAGTTTTATCAATATTGTTTTCCGAAATTGATTGGACCATTGAAATTTGGTCATAACCGAACCAAAATTCAACAAAAACGTTGTAATCAAATTTTTTGACGACATTTATTCAATGTCAGGTTCTGACCTAGATTTGATCATTGAAATTTGGTCATTCCCCAACCAAAATTCTACAAGACAAATACAACATTGAAACATGCTTTTTGACAACGTTTATTCAATGTCAATGTGTGACATCGTTTTGACCTTTAAAATGTGGTCATTACCCAACATGGATCCAACGTTGGGCATCAACGTTATCTCAATTTACAAATTCAACTATTTTGTAACGTTTGTTTTTAAAGAACATGCACAAAACTTGTTGGATTAAGTCCTGACATTGATCAACTCAAATTTAACATTGAAACAGTATGCTTTTTGACGACGTTTAATCAATGATGGGTTCTGCCCGTTGATTTGATAATTGAATTTTGATCATCACCGAATCCAAATTCTACAACACAAATACAAGGTTTAAAAATGCTTTCTGATGATGTTTATTGATTGTCAGATTCTGACATTGATTTGACCTTTGAAATGTGGTCATTTCCCGACGTGGATCCAACATCGTTTTCTCAATTTACAAATACAGCTATTTTGCAACGTTGTGTTAAAGGACATAAACAAGACATTCTAACAACGTTGACAACTTTTTGGATTAAGTCCTGACGTTAATGTTGAAACAACATGCTTTTTGACGACGTTTAATCAATGTCAAGTTCCGACGTGGATTCGACCCTTGAAATGTTGTTTTAATTTACAATTTAAACTATTTTGCAACGTTTATTTTAAAAGACATGCACAAGACATCAAAACATTGTTGAGAACTTGTTGGATTAAGTCCTGACATTGATCAACTGAAACATAACATTGAAACAACATGCTTTTTGACGACGTTTAATCAATGTTGGGTTCTGACGTTGATGTGATCATTGAATTTTGATCATTACAGAACCAAAATTCTACAACACAGATACAATGTTGAAAAATGCTTTTTGATGACGTTTATTCAATGTCAGATTCTGACATTGATTTGACCTTTGAAATGTGGTAATTTCCCAACGTGGATCCAACGTTGGACATCGTTCTCAATTTACAAATTCAAATATTTTGCAAAATTTTTTTTAAAGGACATGCACAAGACATTAAAACAACGTTGAGAACTTGTCGAATTATGTCCTGACGTTGATCAACTCAAACCTAACGTTGAAACAACATACTTATTGACGAAGTTTAATCGATATTCCATCCATCCATTTTCTACCGCTTGTCCCTTACGGGGTCGCGGGGGGCGCTTGGGCCCTATCTAAGCTACAATCGGGCGGAAGGCGGGTTACACCCTGGACAAGTCGATATTGTTTTCCGAAATTAATTGGACCATTGAAATTTGGTCATTACCGAATCAAAATTCTACAACACAAATACAATGTTGAAAAATGCTTTTTGATGGCGTTTAATCAATGTCAGATTCTGACATTGATTTTACCTTTGAAATGTGGTCATTTTCCAACGTGGATCCAACATCGTTTTCTAAATTTACAAATACAGCTTTTGTTAAAGGATATGAACAAGACATTAAAACAATGTTGAGAACTTGTTGGATTGAGTCCTGGGGTTAACGTTGAAACAACATGCTTTTTGACGACGTTTAATCAATGTCAAGTTCCGAAACGTGGTCATTTCCCAACGTGGATCTGACGTTGTCTCAATTTACAATCACAACTATTTTGCAACGTTGTTTCAAAGTCCGTTTTTTTGAAAGGACATTTACGTATAATCAACGTTGTATCAACGACTTGCCCCTGCTGGGATTTGTGTTATTCCGCACGGAGGGAAATGGCTTCCGAATTAAGGCATGAACCGCGTCCCAGAATGGATGTTTGTTCTCATTTAAAGGTTCTGCTGTTTTGAGAGGTGGTCCGGCCAAAATATTTGAAACAGCTCGCCTGATGCCGCAAAAAATGTTTATGGCAGTTTCAACCTTATTATTATTTTTTTTTTGTATACTCACAGCTCTGGTGACGGACAGGAAGCGGTCGTAACTGATGAGGACGATGTTGAAGACAGAAGCGCTGCAGAGCAGGTAGTCCATGACCAGCCACACCTTGCAGAGACCCTTACCCAGCATCCACCTGCCGGTCAGGTTGTAGGGAATGTAGACCGGGATGCAGAAGGCACCTGGGGGGAGAACACGTCAGGGTGAGGTGGGTATGCAATCAGGTTCCCTGCAGTGGCTTGATTTTAAAAAATTAGAAAAATAAAAAAAATTTAAAAGGGGTTATTAGGGGAGTCATGGGTATAAAATGTATTTTTGGAAGATTTCTTGCCCAGCATAGTTTGATTTGTAGGTACTTGCAAGTGTTCTAGGAACAAAAGACTTGAAGTAGGGAGGGGAGGCATGGCCCAAAAAAAATAAAAAATATCCTAAAATGTGAGCAAGGAGAGACAAAGAAACTGCAACCCACCCACTAGAAAATCAGATATGGCCAGGTTGAGAAAGAAGTAGTTGCTCTGAGTTCTGAGGGATTTATCCACAATGAAAGCCATGATGACCAGCGCGTTCCCCGCCACCACCGTGACCACCAGCGTCACCATCAGCACCGACACCAGCAGCGCCAGGTAGCCCGGGAGCACCGTGCCCGCCTCGGACACCGCCGGGGTCAAGTTGCCGCTGGAGTTGTACTCCGCCAACACGCCCATTGTCAGCGGGGCGCCCCGAGCATCGTGGACGCACCGGCAAGGTTTCGGGGATGAGCCCAAAAAAAGAGAAGAAAAAAAATAAAAAAAAAATAAAAAAAGGACCGGGTAAGTTCAATGACGCACCCGGGCGACGCGCTTCAGGTGCCGGGTTCGGACAAAGGACCCGCGCTGCGGCCGCGTCGCCTCCATCCTGAAGGACTTTCTTCCAAGTTTGGGGGAATGAGAAAGGAGGAAGGGGGGAAAATGGGGTGGGGGGAGGACAACCTCGCCCACGCTGGAGAAACCTCCTGCCGCGCGGCGTGCGCCTTCGTGGAGTGTGCGCAAAAAGGCGGGAGCGCACGCTTCTTTTGGCTTTTTTTAAGTCAATACGCATACGTTGGGGGGCGCGCACACTCCACATCCGGGTAGTCCTTCACAATAAAAGCCTCGCCGAGTTCACATAGGGAGCATTGATGGCCCACTACTATGCAGTCTGATAGTTTATATATCAATTATGAGATATTTTGACAAGAACAAGAAAGTTTGATCATATTACGCCTGTACTGGCTCACCTGCACTGGCTTCCTGTGCACTTAAGATGTGACTTTAAGGTTTTACTACTTACTATAAAATACTACACGGTCTAGCTCCAGCCTATCTTGCCGATTGTATTGTACCGTATGTCCCGGCAAGAAATCTGCGTTCAAAAGACTCCGGCTTATTAGTGATTCCTAGAGCCCAAAAAAAATCTGCGGGCTATAGAGCGTTTTCCGTTCGGGCTCCAGTACTCTGGAATGCCCTCCCGGTAACAGTTCGAGATGCTACCTCAGTAGAAGCATTTAAGTCTCACCTTAAAACTCATCTGTATACTCTAGCCTTTAAATAGACCTCCTTTTTAGACCAGTTGATCTGCCGCTTCTTTTCTTTCTCCTATACCCCCCCCTCCCTTGTGGAGGGGGTCCGGTCCGATGACCATGGATGAAGTACTGGCTGTCCAGAGTCGAGACCCAGGATGGACCGCTCGTCGGGACCCAGGATGGACCGCTCGCCTGTATCGGTTGGGGACGTCTCTGCGCTGCTGATCCGCTTGAGATGGTTTCCTGTGGACGGGACTCTCGCTGCTGTCTTGGATCCGCTTGAACTGAACTCTCGCGGCTGTGTTGGAGCCACTATGGATTGAACTTTCACAGTATCATGTTAGACCCGCTCGACATCCATTGCTTTCGGTCCCCTAGAGAGGGGGGGTTGCCCACATCTGAGGTCCTCTCTAAGGTTTCTCATAGTCAGCATTGTCACTGGCGTCCCACTGGATGTGAATTCTCTCTGCCCACTGGGTGTGAGTTTTCCTTGCCCTTTTGTGGGTTCTTCCGAGGATGTTGTAGTCGTAATGATTTGTGCAGTCCTTTGAGACATTTGTGATTTGGGGCTATATAAATAAACATTGATTCCAAAGACATGCACCTGGGGATAGGTTGATTGGCAACACTAAATTGGCCCTAGTGTGTGAATGTGAGTGTGAATGTTGTCTGTCTATCTGTGTTGGCCCTGCGATGAGGTGGCGACTTGTCCAAGGTGTACCCTGCCCTCCGCCCGATTGTAGCTGAGATAGGCGCCAGCGCCCCCCGCGACCCCGAAAGGGAATTAGCGGTAGAAAATGGATGGATGGATGGATGATATTAACATTGCAACACATGCCAATACGGCCTTGTTAGTTTACTAAATTGCAATTTTAAATTTCGCGCCAAGTATCCTGTTGAAAACGTTGCGGTATGATGACGCGTGCGCGTGACATTACGGGTTGTAGCGGACATTTTCTTCCAGCCCCGATCCCAGCTATAAGTCGCCTGCTTTAATCGGATAATTCCACAGTATTCTGGACATCTGTGTTGCGGAATCTTTTGCAATTTGTTCAATTAATAATGGAGACGTCAAAGAAGAAAGATGTAGGTAGGAAGCGGTGTATTGCGGCCGACTTTAAGCCTTTAGCAACACAAACAGCCGGTGTTTCCTTGTTTCGTTGTTTACATTCCCAAAAGATGACGGTGAAGCTTTACTATGGAACAGAGTAGTCAAGCGAACATGGTTCCCTACCACGTGTCAACCGGCAGGTTTCGGTGAGAAAATGGTGGTATAAAGTCGGCGGTATAAAGTCGGATCTTACCTTAGACATGAGCGGAGAGCTTTCGTCGTTCCTCGTGCACCTGTCAAAGAGGCAGCTGCGGACTCTCTTGCCTCCTTCGACCGGCCGCCCCCGAACACGGGATGCTTCCACCTTGGAGGAGGGGGAAAAAAATATCTCAGCCCGGCCCCAACGGCTGCCTTCGCTTTGCTTCGTCGAGAAACGTAGCTTCCCTCAGAGAAACTGGTGGTCACCACACCCCTCCGACTTTCAGGTACGACCATATAATCTCACTAAAACAATAGTAACACAATAAACTGATAAGGGATTTTCCCGAATTATCCTAGTAAGTGTGTCTAATAGCCTCGTCTTTTTTTTCTTACTTTTTAGTCCTTCACTCTCACTTTCCTCATCCACAAATCTCTTATCCTCACTCAAATTAATGGGGAAATCGTCACTTTCTCGGTCCGAATCGCTCTCGCTGCTGGTGGCCATGATTCCGGTACAGGCAAGGCTTTTTTATTAGTGACCAAAAGTTGCGAACTTTATCGTGGATGTTCTCTACTAAATCCTTTCAGCAAAAATATGGCAATATGGCAAAATGATCAAGTATGACATAGAATGGACCTGCTATCCCCGTTTGAATAAGAACATTTCATTTCAGTAGGCTTTTCAGAAGGCCACTTTTTTTTTTAATTAATTAAAATTATGCAAGTGAGGGAAAAGTGGATCGTGAGATCGACAGGTGGCGTCTTCAGTAATGCGGACGCCGTATCGATCCATTGTGGTGAAGAAGGAGCTGACTCGGAAGGCAAAGCTCTCAATTTACCGGTCGATCTATGTTCCCATCCTCACCTATGGTCATGAGCTTTGGGTTATGACCGAAAGGACAAAATCACGGGTACAAGCGGCCGAAATGAGTTTCCTGTGCCGGGTGGCGGGGTTCTCCCTTAGAGATAGGGTGAGGAGCTCAAAGTAAAGCCGCTGCTCCTCCACATCAAGAGGAGCCAAATGAGGTGGTTCGAGCATCTGGTCAGGATGCCACTAGAACGCCTCCCTCGGGAGGTGTTTAGGGCACGACCAATTGGTAGGAGGCCAGAGGGAAGACCCAGGACATGTTGGGAAGACTATGTCTCCCGGCTGGCCTGGGAATGCCTCGGGATCCCCCGGGAAGAGATGGACGAAGTGGCTGGGGATAGGGAAGTTTGAGCTTCCCTGCTTAGGCTGCTGCCCCCGCGACCTGACCTCAGATAAGCGGAAGAAGATGGATGGATGGATGGATAAAATGACGCATGCGGGCGATAACCTGTTGATTAATCAAAATTGAAATTGCTCTGATTACATATATATATATATATATATATATATATATATATATATATATATATACAGGACTGTCTCAGAAAATTAGAATATTGTGATAAAGTCCTTTTATTTTCTGTAATGCAACTAAAAACATGAAAATGTCATACATTCTGAATTCATTACACATCAACAGAAATATTGCAAGCCTTTTATTATTTTAATATTGCTGATTATGGCATACAGCTTTTTTACTTGGTTCTCAGGGAATATTCTAATTTTTTGAGATAGGATTTTTGAGTTTTCTTAAGCTGTATGCCATAATCAGCAATATTTAAATAATAAAAGGTTTGCAATATTTCAGTTGATGTGTAATAAATCCACAATTTATGACATTTTTACATTACAGAAATTAAAGGACTTTATCACAATATTCTAATTTTCTGAGACAGTCCTGTATGTATGTATGTATGTATGTATATATATATATATATATATATATATATAGATGATTGAGGGAACCCCTCATGAAACAGTTCTGTAGAGATGAAGTAGTCTTGTGATTTTTCCCACACCTACATATTGCGCTCTACCACGGTATCGAGCACTATTCTCTGGATAATCCAATCAAGACATATATATATATATATATATAGATATATATATATATATATATAGATATATATATATATATATATATATAGATATATATATATATATATATAGATATATATATATATATATATATATAGATATATATATATATATATATATAGATATAGATATAGATATAGATATATATGTATGTATGTCTGTATGTATGTATATGTGTGTGTATATATATATATATATGTGTGTGTATATATACATATATATATGTATGTATATATATATATATGTGTGTGTATATGTGCGTGCGTATCTATACACACATATATATATATATATATCTATACATATATATATATATGTATGTACATATATATATATATATACATATATATATATAATGTGTGTGTGTGTATATATGTGTATATATAGACATATATATATATCTATACATATATATGTATGTATATATATATACATCAATCAATCAATCAATGTTTACTTATATAGCCCTAAATCACTAGTGTCTCAAAGGGCTGCACAGACCACCACGACATCCTCAGTAGGCCCACATAAGGGTAAGGAAAACTCACACCCAGTGGGACATCGGTGACAATAATGACCCAGTGGGACGTCGGTGACAATGATGACTATGAGAACCTTAGAGAGGAGGAAAGCAATGGATGTCGAGCGGGTCTAACATGATACTGTGAAAGTTCAATCCACAATGGATCCAACACAGTCGCGAGAGTCCAGTCCAAAGCGGATCCAACACAGCAGCGAGAGTCCCGTTCACAGCGAAGCCAGCAGGAAACCATCCCAAGCGGAGGCGGATCAGCAGCGCAGAGATGTCCCCAGCCAATACACATATATATATATATGTATATATATATACATATATATATATGAATGTATATAGATATGTATATATATATATATATATATATATATGTATGTATGTATATATAGATATTTAATCAGAGCAATTTAAATTTTCATTAATCACAGGTCCGCATGCTTCATTTTATCCATCCATCCATCTTCTTCTGCTTATCCGAGGTCGGTTCGCGGGGGCAGCAGCCCAAGTCTTGTCTGAGTTTCGTCTGGTTTCAAGTTGTTTTGTCATTTCCTGTTTTATTTTGAAATGCTGACTCTTCCTCACGTTTCAGATCACTTGCCCTTCCTCCTGTATCACTGGTCTGACGTCTTTCCCGATTGTCTGATTGTGCCCACCTGTGTCACCCTCCCTCATGTGTATAAATGTCTCGTCATCCTACAAAATAAAACAGGAAATGACAAAAGCATGAAACCAGACGAAACTCAGACAAGACTTCACCCAGGTGTGAACTTTACACTACTTTATATTAGAAATGGCAACAGCGGAGGATGAATGTCCCATAACAAGAAGATAAAGGAAAAGTAGAAGCTTATCAACTACGGTGTCCACACGGACTACAAAGGAGGATTAATTATGCAGATCCCAAACACAGATCAGCAGGCGCCAGAAGGTAAGAAAAGTTGCTTTTGCATTATGTTTCGAAACAAAACGCCGGATAATATGTCTTACCTTATACACACACCATAATAATACTCCTATCTTGAAGCACGGCACAATCCATCAAGCGGTGCGGCTTCATAGCTTACCAAAGTCCTACTTAGAGTGTCCGCCCTGAGATCGGAAGGTTGTGAGTTCGAACTCCGGCCGAGTCATACCAAAGACTAAATAAATGGGACCTTTTACCTCCCTGCTTGGGTTGGAATTGGGGCTTAAATCACCAAAAATGATTCCCTGGCACGGCCACCGCTGCTGCTCACTGCTCCCCTCACCTCTCGGGGGGTGAACATGGGTGATGGGTCAAATGCAGAGAATGATTTCGCCACACCTGGTGTGTGTGACAATCATTGGTACTTTAACAGTAAAACATTTTGATGGATTGTAATATGTAATGTTCTCTATTATCAATGGAACATATGCAATGTCGGTGTTGTTTACTTGAGTATCTCTTATGTGTGACTGCCATCTACTGGTGACACTTATCATTACATCATGTACCAATTTAAATTGCTTGGAGGTCGGTAAGCAAAACCAGAATTATTCCGAATAAGTCACACTGTCAAATTTTGAGAAAAAACAAGGATTTTAAGTGCACTTTATAGCATTCTTGCCAACCTTGAGACCTCCGATTTCGGGAGGTCGGGGGTTGGGCAAGGGACGAGGTTGGGGGCGGGTTGTTGTTTGGGGCGTGGTTAAGAGGGGAGGAGTATGTTTACAGCTATCCATCCATCCATTCTTCTACCGCTTAGTCCCTTTGGGGTCGCGGGGGGCGCTGGTGCCTATCTCAGCTACAATCGGACGGAAGGCGGGTTACACCCTGGACAAGTCGCCAACTCATCGCAGCATGTGTAGAAATATCTATATATAATTGAATCACTTGTTTATTTTTCAACAAGATTTTAGTTCTTTTTATATCTTTTTTTCCAAATAGTTCTAGAAAGACCACTACAAATGAGCAATATTTTGCACTGTTATACAATTTAATAAATCAGAAACTGATGACATAGTGCTGTATTTTACTTTTTTTGTTTTTCAACTAAAAATGCTTTACTCTGATTAGGGGGTACTTGAATTAAAAAAAAATGTTCACAGGGGGTACATCTCTGAAAAAAGGTTGAGAACCGCTGCTCTAAAAGCCATAGATGTTATTGTCACATATGCATGCACAGTAGATGGCAGTATTGTCCTGTTTAAGAGTGTCACAACATTGCTGTTCACGGCAGACGAATTGCTTTACGGTAGACGAAAACGTGACTGCTGTTGTTGTGTGTTGTTGCCGCCCTGGGAGGAAGTTTATGAAACTCCCTAACAATAAACCCACATAAGAAACCATGAACTCGCCCTCAATCATTCTATAGTTATAACATCATTGGGCAGGCACTCTGTTTATATTGTGGGAAAGCGGACGTGAAAACAGGCTGTCGACACGTCACTCGGGTCCGCGTGGAGCTGGAGGGGTCGTGGCCTCCAGCTCCGCCTGAATTTTGGGAGATTTTCGGGAGAAAATTTGTCCTGGGTGGTTCTGGGGAGAGGTTGGCAAGTATGCGCGGGCCGCCAGTTGAACAAAAAAAGGCACTCTAGGTGTCTCCTCTGAGATGCTTCACTACAACGCTGCTGCGTCCAACTTCCTGTTGGTTTCCAGCGCATTTTGTCCATCAGTTCCGAGAGTCAGGGGATTAATGCATAAACTCACACGGCCGTCCGTACAAAATAAACCCCTCAAAACTATTTCGGTCCGGCAGGGCGTGACAAATGTCTGATCCCTGGTGGGGTTATGACAGAGAATAATTGATAAGTCGCCAAAGATCCTCCTGTATCCGGGGTGCTTAACCTTTTTTTTTTTGCACCACCGACCGGTTTAATGCAAGCTTTCCACTTTCGCCAGATTAATACTGCAGCAAGAATAAATACAAGTCACTATAACGCTGAATTATTGAGACTTGTTTCTTTGCAATGGATGGAAATCAGCCTTCGGCTACAATCGTGACACATTTACATTTTATATGTTCACTCATGTGCATTAGTGTTGTACCGGTACTAAAATATTTTTTGATGCTTTTCGGTACTTTTCTAAATAAAAGGGGACCACAAAAAAATTCATTATTGGCTTTATTTTAACCAAAAATCTTAGTGATTATTAAACATATGTTTGTTATTGCAATTAAGTCCTTAAATAAAATAGTAAACATATGTCTACCTTTTATTTGTTAAAAATTGCTTACCGGCCTGCCACACATTCTGGAAATGATATTGCAACATTTTTTAAAATCATTTTTAAAAAGTGGAATGATGTTAAATCTAACGAGAAAAAGTTGCAATGTTGACCCAAAGCTGCCTTGCAGGCAGTTTTTTTTTCTTTTGTTTTCTTTTTTCTGTTTTTGCCATTGCTAAAAAAAAAAGACAAAAAAAAAAAAAATCAATGCTATGAGTTATTTTCAAGGCTCCAATTTCTTGAAAAATGTCACTTTAAAATGTTTTATGTGGACAAAATATTGCATATATTGCATATAAAAACATCACAGTTTTCTTTAAAACAAACAAAAATAATAGTTCAAATGTAAAATCGACAGATATATCTGAAGTCGATCTTGTGACTAAAATGTTGAAAGTAAAAAAAAAAAAAACTAATACAATTGTATCACTTTGAGTGGGGCACCTTTTGGATCCCAATTATATTTAATGGGATTTTAATTGTCTTTACACTGTGATTACTCAAATTTAATAATGAATTAAAATCAACGGTGTCCTGCATTATTGATCTTTTATGGCTCAAATAACAAAAAACTGCATATTTCAGTTTTACTATAAAAAAACAAGTTGTCTTTGACAAACAAGGCATACAATCTTTTTTTTTTTTTTTGTTTGCCTCATATCAACCTGAAGTTTTATTAGCAGTAATGACTGAGACCCTTTATGGTCACCTGGAGCCCTAAAAGTAAAAAAAAATAAATAAAAATAAAAATCCATATATTGTGTTATGATTTGAAAATGAAAAATATCAAAATAGCCCCCACTTGTTTGAATTTTTCCATGTGCTGCCCTCAGTGGAAAAAGTTTGGACACCCCTGTGTTATTGAAAACCCCACATTTAAAATTATAACTCGACATTTTTATAAGGCAGTGGTTCTCAAATGGGGGTACGTGTACCCCTGGGGGTACTTGAAGGTACGTGAGATTTTTTGAATATATTCTAAAAATAGCAACAATTCAAAAATCCTTTATAAATATATTTATTGAATAATACAACAAAATATGAATGTAAGTTCATAAACTGAAAATAAATGCAACAGCGCAATATTCGGTGTAGATTTTTTGTGGACATGTTCCATTCAAGATTATTTTATTGTCAATTTTTTAATAAGAACTGAAAATTAGATTTTCGGCACAGTCCCACTAAGAGGAGACATACGTTACAGGGAAACAAGACGGGACCGCCAACGGATCAGCCATTTTTACGGCGCTCCTTAAAAAAGGTGGGAAAAAGGTGATATTGGGAAAAGGGGGTAGAGTAAAAAAAAAAATATCAATCAAAGGCTGAACCCACGGGAAGGGGTCCAGACTGAGTCCAAGGGAAAAAACCTAATTTGCCATAGCACACATAAACATATTACATATAATCATAACAACTCGCGACAGAGGGGGGGGGGGGGGGGGTTAAGCGGAGGTGAAGGCGTTGGGTGGGGGTGGGTAGTGTGTTTGTATATATGCCCATAGTCTTTGGGTGAAAGGGTCGTTCTGCATTCAATGCAAGCAAAGTTCTACTTCCGGGTGTCGTTTAGGAGGGAGGGAAGTCAAAAGCGTCGATCTTTGAGATTCCTCAGGGATTTGGAGGAGAGCGCAAAGACAGAGGCTTCAAAAAAGTTTAGACAAGACAAAGAGAGCAAGCAAGGAAAAGACAGGAGGAGAAAAAAAATGCAACCGCCCTCACCGGAGGCAAGACAGAAAGCATAAATATTGATGTTAAAGGTTTCTTTTTTTGTGAAGAAATGTTTAGAATCAAACGCCTACTGAAATTAGATTTTCTTATTTAAAAGGGGATAGCAGGTCCATTCTATGTGTCATACTTGATCATTGCGCGATATTGCCATATTTTTACTGAAAGGATTTAATAGAGAACATCCATGATAAAGTTTGCAACTTTTGGTCGCTATTTAAAAAAGCCTTGCCTTTACCGGAAGTAGCAGACGATGTGCGCGTGATGTCACGGGTTGTGGAGGTCCTCACATCCTCACATTGTTTACAATCATGGCCACCAGCAGCGAGAGCGATTCGGACCGAGAAAGCAACGATTTTCGCATTAATTTGAGCGAGGAAGAAAGATTCGTAGATGAGGAAAGTTAGAGTGAAGCACACAGAAAAAAAGGCGATGGTTCCTGGCGGCGGCAGTGGGAGCGTTTCAGATGTTATTAGACACATTTACTAGGATAATTCTGGAAAATCCCTTATCTGCTTATTGTGTTAATAGTGTTTTAGTGAGATTATAAAGTCATACCTGAAAGTCGGAGGTTTGCGGTGAACGCCAGTGTCTCTGAGAGAAGCCAATGGAGGAACCAAGATCACACCTGCCTTTTTGACAGCTACAGGAGGAGGTCGCATAATCCACTCAAGTCTCCGGTAAGAGCCGACTTAATATCACAATAGGTTGACGTGGTAGAGAATCATGTTCGCTTGACCGCTCTGTTTTAAAACTTCACAACAATTAAAGAAACACCGTCTGTGTTTCGGTTGCTAAAGGCAGCTGCAATCCACCACTTTCCACCAACCTCATTCTTCTTTGACGTCTCCATTATTAATTGAACAAATTGCAAAAGATTCAGCAACACAGATGTCCAAATTGCTGTGTAATTATGCGATGAAAAGAGACGACTTTTACCGTGTGTGGTGCTGGGCTAATATGTCCCCTCCAACCAATGACGTCACAAGCACTATATAAGTGCGTGACGTCACGGGATGTGGAGCTCCTCACATCCTCACATTGTTTACAATCATGGCCACCAGCAGCGAGAGCCATTCGGACCGAGAAAGCGACGATTTTCACATTAATTTGAGCAAGGATGAAAGATTTGTGGATGAGGATTGTGAGAGTGAAGGACTAGAAGAAAAAAAAGACAGGGCAGTGGGAAACGATTCAGATGTTATTAGACACATTTACTAGGATTATTCTGGAAAATCCCTTATCTGTTTATCGTGTTACTAGTGTTGTAGTGAGATTATATGGTCGTACCTGAAAGTTGGAGGGGGGTGGTGACCGCCAGTGTCTCCGAGGTAAGCCACGCAGCTGCCTCTTTGACAGGTGCATGAGGAAGGACGCAAGCTCCGCTCATGTCTACGGTAAGAGCCGACTTATTACCACAATTGTCTCACCGAAACCTGCAGGTTGACATGTGGTCGGGAACCATGTTCGTTTGACCGCTCTCTTCAATAGTGAAGCTTCACATTCGGGAATGTAAACAAAGAAACACCGGCTGTGTTCGTGTTGCTAAAGGCAGCTGCAATACACCGCTTCCCACCTACAGCTTTCTTCTTTGACGTCTCAGCAACACAGATGTCCAGAATACTGTGTAATTATGCGATTAAAGCAGACTACTTATAGCTGGGATCGGGCTGGAAAAAAATGTCCGCTACAAACGCGTCATCTTACTGACGTTTTCAACAGGATACTTCCCGCGAAAATTAAGAATTGAAATTTAGTAAACTAAACCGGCCGTATTGGCATGTGTTGCAATGTTAATATTTCATCGTTGATATATAAACTATCAGACTGAGTGGTCGGTAGTAGTGGGTCTCAGTAGGCCTTTAACAAATACACACGTACAGTGCAGCCCCCGCTGTGCGCTTTTATTTTGAAGAGTCCGGCCGTCTGCGGCGTCTCTTCCCTTCGTCCTCATCAAGGCTGCAGCCTGCAATCAAAGAAGCCTGAAGAGGTTTGGTATATATACCTCCACATGAACTCGTGTGTAGCTGCAGGCGGCCTGGCGTCTCGATTCGGGGTCAGCCGTGTACCAAATGTCGCCGAGCGTCAACTTTCGGCCAACGTTGACAATAGTTTGGATGTACGAACGGATTCAAATGCACGCAATTGGAGGACACAGTAAAAAGTAACACTGCTTTGTCTGCAGGATAGAAGAAACCGTCTGGGTTTTCTTTCATTTTTGAAGATGAGCATCACACACACACACACACACACACACACACACATTTGCAAATAGACACTCATTTGTGTAAAATATGTAAATCCACTTTGAAATGTAATGGATTATAACCTAGTCGTATAAGCCTCACAAGGTAGGCCGTGTAGCAGGCGCTAACCTAAAAGAGCCTCCTGGAGTATTTCTGTGTGTTTATAGGTTAAAACAGGGGTCCCCAAACTTTTGGACTCGGGGGTCTGCATTGGGTAAAGAAAATCAGTTTATATATATATATATATATATATATATATATATATATATATATATATATATACATATACATATATATATGTTACGTCAGCAAAAAAACACAGAGGCTATTTCATCCCGACAAGCCTGTTTCGAATGTTTCCCTGCTCTTCAGGGGATTTTATAATATATTTAATGTAATCCATCCATCCATTTTCTACTGTGTGTCCCTTTCATGGTTACGGGGGGTGCTGGAGTAAAATATATATATGTAATATAATATATTATAATATATATGATATAATAAAATCATATATATGAAACCTACGAAACAGGCTTGTAGAGATGAAATGTGTTTTTCCCTGACCTAACATATATTCAGCTGTACCCCAGTATTGAGCACTGTATAACGGACAAACCACAGAAACCTTGGCTGTGTATATATATGTATATATATATATATATATATATATATATATATATATATATGTAAATATATATAATATACAATATATATATATATATATATATATATATATATATATATATATGTAAATATATATAATATACAATATATATATATATATATATATATATATATATATATATATATATATATATATATATATATATATATATATATATATATCAGGGGCGTCACTAGACCTAATACTGTACTGGGGCACACCTGGGGCACAAATAATTCATGTGAGCGTGCAAAGCGCGCAAGCAAAAACATTTTTAGCACTTATTTATCAGAAAAAATACATAAATAGTGCTTTAAACTATGAACTCATATAAGATTATGTTGTATGGATCTTTGATTAACCACCTGAAATTAACTAATGCATTTGACCTGCTTGTGCACTTTTTTACTCCAGACTTCTAAACTGCTACTGGTAAAAGCAAAAAGGAAGAGCAATTAATCTTTTTAAAATATATATTGCAGTAATCATCTGCAAATTTAACATCTACAAAAGTAAAACAAAATATAAAGCACCCCTACATCTCTGGGTTCTTTTATATTATTTAATTTCCATTTATGGCAATATGGCTAATCCTATTTCAGATACACAAAACTATCAAATATACACAAAACGATAAAGCCACAGTAGTAGAAGAAATGAACAACTGTTGTGTGTCTGTTCAGGAAATCATTTTCTGAGAAGTAAACTGTAACGTCTCGTTTTCATTTTTGCAAAGTGGTCAATCACTCTGGACAGACATGGAAATATTACAGTAACTGTTATACAGTTGACCAGTGGTTCCCAACTGCTGGGTCGTGACATAAAAGTGGATTGTGTGTCATTTTCAGTGAGTCGCAGTCAGATGTTTGCATGAAAAAAAAAAAGTTTAAGGAGAAAAAAATCAAATTGTGGCAACAAAACCAGATTATTTTAGCATTTTTTCTAGTGATGGGCTTCACGGTGGCAGAGGGGTTAGTGCGTCTGCCTCACAATACAAAGGTCCTGCAGTCCTGGGTTCAAATCCAGGCTCGGGATCTTTCTGTGTGGAGTTTGCATGTTCTCCCCGTGAATGCGTGGGTTCCCTCCGGGTACTCCGGCTTCCTCCCACTTCCAAAGACATGCACCTGGGGATAGGTTGATTGGCAACACTAAATTGGCCCTAGTGTGTGAATGTGAGTGTGAATGTTGTCTGTCTATCTGTGTTGGTCCTGCGATGAGCTGGCGACTTGTCCAGGGTGTACCCCGCCTTCCGCCCGATTGTAGCTGAGATAGGCGCCAGCGCCCCCCGCGACCCCGAAAGGGAATAAGCGGTAGAAAATGGATGGATGGATATTAGTGAGTATTTTAGCAAAAGGCAAACCGACTAACAAGTTGGAGGAGGACTCAGGACAGACATGGAAATATATTTTTTTTAAATCTAAATGGGGCAACAAAACCTGATATTTTCAGCCATCTTTCTGAAAACAAATACAGAAATGTTACTATTTTTTCTGGAAACAAAACCAGATGCTTTAGCTGTAGCCATTTTTCTGGTGACAAAACAAGATTATTTTAGTCAAAGTCGCACCGATTAACAAGACAAGTTTACTGTGCTATTTTTCTGTGAAATAAACTTGGATTTAAACATTTGGCTCACGACTTGATGATATGGAAAAATGTTTTTCTTCCTGAAGATAAACCATTTGAGAAGCACTCAACTCACACATGCTTACTCCAAATCATCATTGATGCAGAACCAGCAGACAATAACCAACATTATGTTTGATGTTCATTAGAAATTCCCCCGACAGCTCGTACAGCAAATGAATATGTTTGTCTTGATACAAGGAATAACTTTAGCTAACTTAGCATCAACTTAAGACAATGCTGTTGCCTAGCTAGCTAGGACTTCACTTACATCTCTCATTCCTGCTGCTTCTTCTCTGTTGCGGGCGAATAACTTTCTTAAATCCATCTAGGAGTTACAGTTTGAGTCAAATCAAAATCAAAATAATGTAATTAACAAATTGTTGTTGGCTAACGTTACCTACCTCACGCAGTGATTCGCAGCCCTTCTCTCTCTCTCTCTCTCCCTCTCTCCCTCTCTCTCTTTCTCTCTCTCTCAACCGAGGTCTCGATCCACACATGAATAAATTACCATATTAAGTAGCCATGTGCTCATTGTTAGTGGAGTGAATACAGTAGCAATCAATTACCATACTAAGTAGTATGTGCGCTGTTGTCTATGTTATGTAGACTCAAAACTCAGAAGCGTTTTTTTTTTTTATTGGTGAAATTTTTACTGGGGCACTGCAGATCAACAGTGGGGCACGTGCCCCAGTGAAATATGTCTGGCGACGCCCCTGATATATATATATGTGTGTGTGTATGTGTGTGTGTGTGGGGGGGAAAAAAATCACAAGACTACTTCATCTCTACAGAACTGTTTTATGAGGGGTTCCTCATTCATCAGGAGATTTTAATGAAAGCATTCCCATAACATGGTTTATATAGGGCACAGAACGGGTAGGTACAGGAAGGCGTAAGGGCGTGGTGATTGGCTCATCTGTTACCTAGGAGGTGTCTCCGTCTGTGACGGCATGCTGATATAATTTCACTGCACTTTTTGAGGGATGACAGGTCTGGGTGGTATATAATAAAGGTATTTATATTTATTATTTATATTATTTATTATTTAATGTCGCTGATCAATATGAATGTAATATTGTTTATTGAGTGTAGTTCATTTCTCAGAATCAAATGGTTCATGTCAGTCAACGTTTTTTTTTAGAATAGGGATTACTTTTTTTTTTCATTATTTCAGGCAAATAGATGCAGTTTAAACTTTTCTGTTACAGACTAAAAACAAAACTAAATTAACAATGTTCATTTTTTTTGTGGTAAGTGGATCTCAATTTCTTTCTTTTTTGTTTTTATTTAAATATGAATAAGGATGCAGTGTTATGCAGAGATGTACTCCAAACAACCTTCCCCAGTCATGGTGCAAAAGAAAATGCAATTTTATGGATAAAAAGTGGGATGTGCGAGAAATGTTTTCTTTTTTTGCACTTTTTTTACTGCAGCTGGTACATATACTGTAATATTGTACATGGTAATTGGGATTTGTTATATATTGTATGTATTATATAATAATATAATATATCATATATTGTGTACTGTATATATAATATGTACATATTACTTATATGCTATATTTTATATTGCTACTATGGTACATTTTTAGTCTACTTTATAACTTTTGTTTCCGCCCTCTTTTTGTACCCTTATGTGTATGATCATTTCCATCCTTATCCTTTCCATCCTTTGTAAATGAGCTATTGTTTCCCTTGTGGATCATTCCAGTTTGTCTAAGTCTTGTCGGGCTTGCCCCTGACACTTTGGTTGTGTTTGAGTTTTTCCTCTGTGTGTGTAGTATTTCCTGTCACTGCTCTTATTTTGTCTGTTTCCTGTCTTTCTCCAGCTGCAGCTTATTGGCACCTGGCCACACCTGGTGTCAATCAGCCCGATTTCCTATTTTTACGTGCTTTGTCCTCCAGTCAGTGCTGGATTATTGTCGCTCCTACCGGTTGTTTGTCACCACTACCTGTCAATGTCATTATTACTTATTGTTGTAGCTGTGTCTACTTCTGTTCATGCCACAGTTCCTTCGTGTCACAGTAAGTGTTTTTGTTCATAGCCAAGTTTGTTATCCGCCTCGTGTGCGCCTTTTGTTTGGTTTTGTTTTAGTGTTAAATTAAATCATGTTTTCCTTACTATGCCTGCCGCATTCTCTGCATCTTGGGGTTCGTCACAAACTCATTGTGACAAGTCTAAGTCTAAAAGAAAGTAATATAATCACTGCTCCATATGGTGTTTGATCATTTCTGTGCATCCTGTCATGACGAACATGTGCATACGTTTCTGGAAAGATAATCTTAGTTTGCATGTTCAAAAGCCTCTAAAGACGTGAAATGGCAAAAGAAGAAATGAAATAAGTTTAGATGATATACTGCAGCAATAAGCTAGACCACAAAGCTATGTGGAGGTTTTTGAAAAAGATAGCTTAGCATTTATCGATTGACCCACTTTGTATTGGTTTTAGTAGGCTTAGCCTGTATCGATTGACCCACATTCAATTGGTTTTAGTATCTGTAATGTACAAAGTGTATCAAAGATGCTCCTCGATGGAAAAAGTTTGTCTTGTTTTGGTGCAGAGCTCAGCCAGGGGTCGGCAACCCGAAATGTTGAAAGAGCCATATTGGACCCACATTCCGAAAAAAAAAAACTAATGAAAAGCAAAAAATGAAAAGTCGTATACAACAGCCTACTATCAAAATGACTTTAAAAGTCTTATAATGAAGACAACCCATGATGTAAGAGCATAATAGCTATACTAGCCTATTAGCAAAATTACCAATAAAGTCTTATACAAGTCTTATAACGAAGACTAAACATGACGAAAGTGTCTATATTAACTATAATAGCTCACTATCAAAATGATTTTAAAAGTCTTATAATGAAGGCAACACATGATGTAAGAGTAAAATAGCTAAAATAGCCTACTACAAAAATTACTTTAAAAGTCGTATATAAGTCTTATAATGAAAACTAAGGATGAAAAAAAGTATCTATAACAGCTATAATAGCCTACTATCAAAATTACTTTAAAAGTCGTATATATGTGTTATAATGAAGGCAACTAAGTGTTTATATTAGCCTACTATCAAAATGACTTTAAATGTCTTATAATGAAGGCAACACATGCCGTAAGTGTCTATATTAGCTATAATAGCCTTCTATCAAAATGACTTTACAAGTCTTATAATGAAGACAAAACATGACGTGTTTATATTACCTATAATAGCCTACTATCAAAATGACTTTAAAAGTCTTATAATGAAGGCAACATATGATGTAAGAGTATATTAGCTATAAAAGCCTACTACCAAAATGACTTTAAAAGTCTTATATAAGTCTTATAATGAAGACAAAACATGATCTAAGTGTCTATATTAGCTTACTATCAAAATTACTTTAAAAGCTGTATACAATTATTGTAATGACGGCAACACATGATGTAAGTGTCTATATTAGCTACAATAGCCTACTATCAAAAATGACTATAAAAGTCTTATATAAGTCTTATAATAAAGACAAAACATTACGTGTCTATATTAGCTATAATAGCCTACTATCAAAATTACTTCAAAAGTCTTACATATGTCTTATAATGAAGGCAACACATGATGTAAGTGTCTATATTAGCTACAATAGCCTACTATCAAAAATGACTATAAAAGTCTTAAATAAGTCTTATAATATCGACAAAACATGACGTGTCTATATTAGCTACAATAGCCTACTATCAAAAATGACTATAAAAGTCTTATATAAGTCTTATAATAAAGACAAAACATGACGTGTCTATATTAGCTATAATAGCCTACTATCAAAATTACTTCAAAAGTCTTACATATGTCTTATAATGAAGGCAACACATGATGTAAGTGTTTATATTAGCTACAATAGCCTACTATATTTCTCAGCCTCCTCAGACCACAGGTGCAACATGCCCAGGACAGCCTGCAGTTTGCGTACCAGGAAGGCGTTGGTGTGGAGGATGCTATCCTTTACCTGCTGCATCGAGCCCACTCACACCTGGATAAGGGAAATGGCACTGTGAGGATCCTGTTCCTGGACTTCTCGAGTGCCTTTAATACCATCCAGCCCCGCCTCCTTCAGGACAAGCTCTACAAAATGCAAGTGGACCCCTGCCTGGTTGCCTGGATTTCGAACTACCTCACCGACAGGCCACAGTACGTCAGACTGAAGGACCTCACGTCTGACACTGTGATCAGCAGCACCGGAGCACCGCAGGGAACGGTGCTGGCCCCTCTTCTCTTCACCCTGTACACCGCTGACTTCTGCTACAACTCAGAGCTGTGTCACATCCAGAAGTACGCGGATGACACGGCCATCGTCGGGTGCATCAGGGACGGCAGAGAGGAGGAGTTTCGGAACCTGGTGAGGGACTTTGTTGTCTGGTGCCACACGAACCTCTTGCAGCTCAATCCGTCAAAGACCAAGGAGCTGGTCATTGACTTTGGGAGGTCGAGTCCACGGTCACAACCTATTGTGATCGAGGGAGTTGAGGTACAGACCGTGGGCTCATTCAAGTACCTCGGGGTTTGGGTGGACAATAAGCTGGACTGGACTGTGAACACGGACCACCAGTACAAGAAAGGACAGAGCAGGCTGTACTTCCTCAGGAGACTGCACTCCTTCAACATTTGTAGAAAACTCCTGTGGATGTGGATGTACTACCAGTCTGTGGTTGCCAGTGTTCTGTTCTACATGGTAGTGTGCTGGGGGGGGGGCAGTACATCTAAGAAGGACAGCTCCAGACTTGAGAAACTGATCAGGCGGGCCGGTTCTACAATCGGAATGAAACTGGACTCACTGGTGACGGGGGCAGAGAAGAGGACTGTTGACAAACTAGTGAGCATCCTGGATGATGCCAGTCACCCTCTGCATAGCGTTATCAGTAGTCAGAGGAGCCTGTTCAGTGCTAGACTGCTTCATCCCAAGTGCAGGACTAATAGACTCAAGAACTCCTTTGTCCCACACGCCATTAGACTGTACAACTCCTCTCTGGGACGGGGGACGGGGGGTACTAGGATGACAGGGGATGCAAAACATTAACAGTGCAAAACGTTTTCATAACATGGTCACTACTGCCTACTTTGTCTTGTTATATTCTTATTTTACTGTTATATTGTTATTCCCATTGTTTTTATTCTTTTTGTAATATTTCTCTATTTTGTTTCCTTTTAAACCCCCATTATTTACTTTTTACTTTTTTCTTTAAATTGATCTCAACTCTGTACACTGCTGCTGGAATTTTAATTTTCCTGAAGGAACTCTCCTGAGGGAATCAATAAAGTACTATCTATCTATCTATCTATCTATCAAAATGACTATTAAAGTCTTATATGGGTGTTATGATGAAGACAAAACATGACGTGTCTATATTAGCTATAATAGCCTACAATCAAAATTACTTCAAAAGTCTTAAATGCGTGTTATAATGAAGGCAACACATGATGTAAGTGTCTATATTAGCTATAATAGCCTACTATCAAAAAAGACCCAGGACACGTTGGGAAGAATATGTCTCAAGCCTGGCCTGGGAACGCCTCGGGATCCCCCGGGAAGAGCTGGCTGGGGAGAGGGAAGTCTGGGCTTCTCTGCTTAGGCTGCTGCCCCCGCGACCTGACCTCGGATAAGTGGAAGAAGATGGATGGATTGTAAATGGGGTAAGGAAGGTTTTTTTGGGCCGGTGCACTAATTGTAAGTGTATATTCTGTTTTTTATGTTGGTTTTATAAAATAAAATAAATAAATAAAATAACTGTTGCGTCACAGTCCACACTACGGTGAGTTAAAGCACCGCCGAAAATAGTAGGAAAAAATGATGTTCAGCATATACCATCATTCCTGAAGCATACACACAAACATATTCAGCAGTGGGCTTTCTAACAATTGGGAAGGTTTGTGTCGTGTTTGTCCTCAAACAAAAAACTTACTAAAACAAAAATTTAAATTTTTTCCCCCCCCATCTTTTTCCATTTTCAATCCTTTTTAAAAAAAAATGCTCCAGCCAATGTTGCCTTGACTTCCTGTGCGGGAAGCTAATTCATTCGCCCACCTGCTCCTTGTCAGGTCATTAGTTCCTCCTGTGAATTCAAGTCCTGGCAGGCCTGTAGTCTCCGGCTGATGTCTGTGGAATACTAACATAATGGACTTGGTATTTTCAACACCTGGACCACATTACACAAGGTAGGGCTTTTTTAAATTATTATTATTATGTGTGTGTGTTTGTAAAATCAAACACCCGCTTTTTTGTGTCATATGTACATCAGAACCACCTGGAAAGCTAATTATAGGTGATGTTTGTCACCGGCTTGAGGTTACACCTTTTGAAATAAAAAATAATATATAAGAAAGTAATTGTTTCATTATAGTGATACGACCCAAGTAAAAAAAAAATTATAAAATCCAAAATGCGACTAACATAAAGGTCAACACACAAGGTCACACAACACAACCTGCTCATTGAACATTGTGGAAATTCCTCTGGTCTGGGCAAGTATTTTGAGAAAAACATGTCTCTGATTTTTAGGAACACTAATTCAAAACCTCACAATAACGTCTGATTGAATGCTAAAAACATGACAGACCACCTTAAAATACGGAATGGAATTTTACAGTTTACAGTTTTTTTTTTACTAAAGGAGACACCCGGAATGTACATGAAAATAAAGAATGTGGGTTTTACAATATTCACTATGAATGATAAAACACTGAATATCGACAACGTATGAACGTCACCCCCCTCTCCATCGACATGTTTTACTACATTAACTATGAATGATAAAACACTGAATATTGACAACATATGAACGTCACCCCTTTCTCCATCAAAATATTTTACAATGGCATATTTTACAATATTAACTGTGAACGATTACACTGAATATTTACAACATATGAACATCACCCCCCTTTCATCGACATATTTTACAATAACTATGAAAAATAAAACACTGAATATTGACAACGTATGACTGTAATACGCCCACTCCATTGACATATTTTTACAATATAAACTATGAACGACAAAACATTGAATATTGATTGAAAACATGAACGTCACCCCCCTCCATCGACATATTTGACAATATTAACTATGAACGATAAAACACTGAATATTGACAACATATAAACGTTACCCCCTCTCCATCAAAATATTTTACAATATTAACTATGAACAATAAAACACTGAATATTGACAACGTATGAATGTCACCCCCCATCACCTCCATCGACATATTTTACAATATTAACTATGAACGATAAAACACTGAATATTGACAACAAATGAATGTCACCCCCCCTCTCCATCTAAATATTTTACAATACTATGAACGATAAACCACTGAATATTAACATAAAACGTCAACGCCCCTCTCCATCGACATATTTTACAATATTAACTATGAATGATAAACCACTGAATATTGACAACATATGAACGTCACCCCCCTCCATCTACATATTTTACAGTAGTAACTATGAACGATAACACACTGAATATTGACAACATATGAACGTCACCCCGCCTCTCCATCGACATATTTTACAATATTAACTATGAACGATAAAACACTGAATATTGACAACATATGAACGTCACCCCCCCTCCATCGACATATTTTACAATATTAACTATGAAATGTTACTGTTTTAATTGATTTTACCCTTTACAATAGTTTTTAATCATATTTATTTTTATATTGTTTTTTTTATATTGGTTTTATATTTATTTTTTGTTTTTATTTAGTCATTGGTGGAGCATAATATTGTTTTTTAATATTGTTTTTAACATGGCTGTGCAGCACTTTGGAAATGTTATTGTTGTTTAAATGTGCTATGTTAATAAAGTGGATTGGATTGGATTGAAATATTAAAATACTGAATATTGACAACATATGAACGTCACCCCCCCCTCGGTCGAAATATTTTACAATTACATATGTTACAATATCAATTATTAACAATAACACTAAATATTGACAACATATGAACATCACCCCCCCCCCTCCTCGACATATTTTCCAATATTAACTATGAACGATAAAACACTGAATATTTTAAACATATGAACGTTACCCCCCCTCTCCATCGACATATTTGACAATATTACCTATGAACGATAAAACACTGAATATTGACAAAATATTAATGTCACCCCCCCCTCCATCAACATATTTTACAATACTATGAACAATAAAACACTGCATATTTACAAAATATGAACGTCACCCCCCCTCTCATCAAAATATTTTACAATACTATGAATGATAAACCACTGAATATTAACATAAAATGTCAACCCCCCTCTCCATCGACATATTTTACAATATTAACTATGAACAATAAAACACTGAATATTGACAAAATATGAACGTCACCCCCCCCCCCCATCGACATATTTGACATTAACTATGAACGACAAAACACTGAATATTGACAATGTATTTAGTCACCCCCCCTCCATCGAAATATTTTACAATATTAACTATGAATGATAAAACACAGAATATTGACAACGTATGATCGTCACCCCCCCTTCATCGACATATTTTACAATATTAACGATAAAACACAATATATTGACAACATATGAACGTCACCCCCCCTTTCCATCAACATATTTTACAATATTAACTATGAACGATAAAACACTGAATATTGACAACGTATGAACGTCACCCCCCTCTCCATCGACATATTTTACAATCAAGCGAAACGGAACAAAAACGCAACAATAACATAAAAAAATAATGTAGTAAATAAAATATTTGCATATGTTTCAATATAATTTTACGTTATATAATCTTATTTTTTAATCAGATTATTTACAGTATTGAATGGTAATTAATCATGATTATTTGCAGTAAATATTTGCTAGCATAATCTAAATTAACTTTAGAAAACATTTTTAATTTTTTGACACAAATGCAATTTTATTTTAGGAATGTCGTAATTTTTTGTCATGTTTTACTCAAATGCATATTTATTTGTTAAAAACTTGCAAGCAGTTTCATCTTAAATCCCATCTGGGTGTATTTTGGACGGAAATTTGCCACCATTTGGCGTATTCGCCACCAGTCAGGAGACCATACACCAGGCCGTGTCAAATGTACGGGCCGGGGGCCGGATCAGGCCCGCGAACAGGTTTGATCCGGCCTGCTGAGTTAGTTTGCTAGGTATAAAAATGTACCTGCTTTTTTTTTTTTTTTTTTATGAAAAACTGCTGTTCTAAATGTGTCCACTAGATGTCGCAATAGCAATTATTTGTACATATGTACAAAATAAACCACGTTAGTACATCAAATTACACAAATAACATACTATAATTTGATTTTAACATTTTTTATCTTGATAGATTGAATATTAACACCGATGACTGACGTTTATTCAGAAAATATAAATAACGACAAAGTATAAATACTATTAACCGCAACATGTACGTGTAAAAAAAAAAACAACAACGTTATGATTTGTACATTTTCAGAATGTACTTGTTCTATTTTTAAACAAAACAATCTGAAGCTGTCTTTACTTTTGAGTTATCGTGCCGTGATTCTACCAGTCTGGCCCTTTCGGGAGTAGATTTTTCTCCGTGTGGCCCCCCCATCTAAAATGACTTTGACACCCTTGTGATACACAGTTAGGTAAATAAGCGTGTGACTGCATTTGTGTTGGTTGTGTCTCTTTATGCACACAAAAATCTAATAGTGGTCACCCATAGTAATACAGTAAACCCTCGTTTATGGCGGTTAATTGGTTCGGGGCCTGGCCGTGGTAAACAAATTCCCACAAAGTAGTAATTATTCACTATAAATCCAATCCATTGTCTCTAATTATGACTCATCTCTCTCTAATTAAAAACTACAAAAATCAGTTTTTGGGCCTCTGAGTGACAATTTTATTTTAAAGTAGCCTTGAAACAACACTTCTAATGCTGACTAAAGACTTTTGCAAAAGCTTGCGGACAATCTGTGCTGTCGCAAAGATGATGAAGATGATGATAAATACAACATGATGAGCTTGTGTGGGCGAACTTTGTCATTCTTTGCACGTCGGCATGAGCGAATGATGCTTTGTTCCTTCTGCTGGAAATGACTAAACAATCAGTCAGTGTTTTAAACTGGGAGAGGTATAGTTCGGTTGGTAGAGTGGCCGTGCCAGCAACTTGAGGGTTCCAGGTTCGATCCCCGCTTCTGCCATTCTAGTCACTGCCGTTGTGTCCTTGGGCAAGACACTTTACCCACACTGGTTTAAATGTAACTTTGATATTGGGTTTCACTATGTAAAAAGTGCTTTGAGTCACTAGAGAAAAGCGCTATATAAATAAGATTCACTTCACTAAACTTAACACACAGAAACTAAATACTTTCTTCTCCCTTTAATTTTTCCTGTATTTTATTTTTCTCTATTCCTTAAAAATGGACGAAGGTGTTTTTTTTTCTTTGTCTTCTTCATAGAAGACCTCTATGAAGAAGACAAAACATGGACCCAGATTTCCCTCGCCCGGACGCGGGTCACCGGGGCCCCCCTCTGGAGCCAGGCCCGGAGTTGGGGCACAATGGCGAGCGCCTGTTCCCATGGGGCCCGGCCGGGCACAGCCCGAAGAGGCAACGTGGGTCATCCCTCCAATGGGCTCACCACCCATAGCAGGGGCCATAGAGGTCGGGTGCAATGTGAGCTGGGCGACAGCCGAAGGCAGGGCACTTGGCGGTCCGATCCTCGGCTACAGAAGCTAGCTCTTGGGACGTGGAACGTCACGTCACTGGGGGGGAAAGAGCCTGAGCTAGTGCGCGAAGTCGAGAAATTCCGGCTGGATATAGTCGGACTCACTTCGACGCACAGCAAGGGCTCTGGAACCACTTCTCTCGAGAGGGATTGGACCCTCTTCCACTCTGGCGTTGCCGGCAGTGAAAGGCGACGGGCTGGGGTGGCAATTCTTGTTTCCCCCCGACTCAAAGCCTGTACGTTGGAGTTCAACCCGGTGGACGAAAGGGTAGCCTCCCTCTGCCTTCGGCTGGGGGGACGGGTCCTGACTGATGTTTGTGCTTATGCACCAAACAGCAGTTCAGAGTACCCACCCTTTTTGGGTACACACGAGGTACTACTGGAAAGTGCTCCTCCGGGTGATTCCCTTGTCCTACTGGGAGACTTCAACGCTCACGTTGGCAGCTACAGTGAAACCTGGAGAGGCGTGATTGGGAAGAATGGCCGCCCGGATCTGAACCCGAGTGGTGTTTTATTATTGGACTTTTGTGCTCGTCACAATTTGTCCATTACAAACACCATGTTCAAACATAAGGGTGTCCATATGTGCACTTGGCACCAGGACACCCTAGGCCGCAGTTCCATGATCGACTTTGTAGTTGTGTCATCGGATTTGCGGCCTCATGTTTTGGACACTCGGGTGAAGAGAGGGGCGGAGCTTTCTACCGATCACCACCTGGTGGTGAGTTGGCTGCGATGGTGGGGGAGGATACCGGACAGACCTGGCAGGCCCAAACGCATTGTGAGGGTCTGCTGGGAACGTCTGGCAGAGTCTCCTGTCAGAGAAAGTTTCAATTCCCACCTCCGGAAGAACTTCGAACATGTCACGAGGGAGGTGCTGGACATTGAGTCCGAGTGGACCATGTTCCGCACCTCTATTGTCGATGCGGCTGATCGGAGCTGTGACCGCAAGGTAGTTGGTGCCTGTCGGGGCGGCAATCCTAAAACCCCTTGGTGGACACCAGCGGTGAGGGATGCTGTCGAGCTGAAGGAGTCCTATCGGGTCCTTTTGGCTCATAGGACTCCGGAGGTAGTGGACAGGTACCGACAGGCCAAGCGGTGTGCGGCTTCAGCGGTCGCTGAGGCAAAAACTCGGACATGGGAGGAGTTCGGGGAAGCCATGGAAAACGACTTCCGGACGGCTTCGAAGCGATTCTGGACCACCGTCCGCCGCCTCAGGAAGGGGAAGCAGTGCACTATCAACACCGTGTATGGTGCGGATGGTGTTCTGCTGACCTCAACTGCGGATGTTGTGGATAGGTGGAAGGAATACTTCGAAGACCTCCTCAATCCCACCAACACGTCTTCCTATGAGGAAGCAGTGCCTGGAGAATCTGTGGTGGACTCTCCTATTTCTGGGGCTGAGGTCGCTGAGGTAGTTAAAAAGCTACTCGGTGGCAAGGCCCCGGGGGTGGATAAGATCCGCCCGGAGTTCCTTAAGGCTCTGGATGCTGTGGGGCTGTCTTGGTTGACAAGACTCTGCAGCATCGCGTGGACATCGGGGGCGGTACCACTGTATTGGCAGACCGGGGTGGTGGTTCCTCTCTTTAAGAAGGGGGACCGGAGGGTGTGTTCCAACTATTGTGGATCACACTCCTCAGCCTTCCCGGTAAGGTTTATTCAGGTGTACTGGAGAGGAGGCTACGCCGGATAGTCGAATCTCGGATTCAGGAGGAACAGTGTGGTTTTCGTCCTGGTCGTGGAACTGTGGACCAGCTCTATGCTCTCGGCAGGGTTCTTGAGGGTGCATGGGAGTTTGCCCAACCAGTCTACATGTGCTTTGTGGACTTAGAGAAGGCATTCAACCGTGTCCCTCGGGAAGTCCTGTGGGGAGTGCTCAGAGAGTATGGGGTATCGGACTGTCTTATTGTGGCGGTCCGCTCCCTGTACGATCAGTGCCAGAGCTTGGTCCGCATTGCCGGCAGTAAGTCGAACACATTCCCAGTGAGGGTTGGACTCCGCCAAGGCTGTCCTTTGTCACCGATTCTGTTCATAACTTTTATGGACAGAATTTCTAGGCGCAGTCAAGGCGTTGAGGGCTTCCGGTTTGGTGACCGCAGGATTAGGTTTCTGCTTTTTGCAGATGATGTGGTCCTGATGGCTTCATCTGACCGGGATCTTCAGCTCTCACTGGATCGGTTTGCAGCCGAGTGTGAAGCGACCGGAATGAGAATCAGCACCTCCAAGTCAGAGTCCATGGTTCTCGCCCGGAAAAGGGTGGAATGCCATCTCCGGGTTGGGGAGGAGACCCTGCCCCAAGTGGAGGAGTTCAAGTACCTAGGAGTCTTGTTCACGAGTGAGGGAAGAGTGGATCATGAGATCGACAGGCGGATCGGTGCGGCGTCTTCAGTAATGCGGACGTTGTACCGATCCGTTGTGGTGAAGAAGGAGCTGAGCCGGAAGGCAAAGCTCTCAATTTACCGGTCGATATACGTTCCCATCCTCACCTATGGTCATGAGCTTTGGGTCATCACCAAAAGGATAAGATCACGGGTACAAGCGGCCGAAATGAGTTTCCTCCGCCGTGTGGCGGGGCTCTCCCTTAGAGATAGGGTGAGAAGCTCTGCCATCCGGGAGGAACTCAAAGTAAAGCCGCTGCTCCTCCACATCGAGAGGAGCCAGATGAGGTGGTTCGGGCATCTGGTCAGGATGCCACCCGAACGCCTCCCTAGGGAGGTGTTTAGGGCACGTCCAACCGGTAGGAGGCCACGGGGAAGACCCAGGACACGTTGGGAAGACTGTGTCTCCCGGCTGGGCTGGGAACGCCTCGGGATCCCCCGGGAAGAGCAAGACGAAGTGGCTGGGGAAAGGGAAGTCTGGGCTTCCCTGCTTAGGCTGTTGCCCCCGCGACCCGACCTCGGATAAGCGGAAAAAGATGGATGGAAGATGGATGGTATTAAGTTTTTTTTTAGCAGATAGGAACATTATTTTTCTAATTTCAAAATGTATTAAAATAATAGGATTTTATTCTGAGCTATTACCATTTTAGTGTCGTAATGAGATTTCTTAAAAAAAAAAAAAAAAAGTTATTTTGCATTACAATTTTTTTGGCAAAATATTTTATTCCCCCAAATATTTTCATGTAATAGTATTATTTTTTTTACTTTATTTGTAAAAAAAAAAAAATCTTACTGTTTTAGAGTGATACTCATTTCTATTTTTTTCCCAGACTAACTTATCTTTCTTTTGTACTTTTGCTATTCTTTTCTCCCCAAAAAACCTGACTGTCATAAGATTTTTTTTATTGTGATATAAAAAACATTTCTCTTGTTCAATTTAAAATATATATATATATACAAAAAGCAGTTTTTGGGCCTCCTTGAGTGATATTTTACTTTAAAGTAGCCTTGAAATAACACACATATTTTCTTGTAAAGTGTTTTTTTTTATATTTGTTTAATTTCTTGTAGTAATCTTACTGTGATGGACACTTATTTCTATTTTTACTTATAAAAAATCTGACTTTTTTTCCGGACTTTTTGCCATCCATCCATCCATTTTCCTGCCGCTTCTTCCCTTTCGGGGTAGCGGGGGGCGCTGGCGCCTATCTCAGCTACAATCGGGCGGAAGGCAGGGTAAAAAAAAATCTGAATTTTTTCAAATTTTACAGTTATTTATTGATTGTAACACGGACATGTTTTCCCCCTCGGAAAACTACAAGATTTGTTCAATTAAAAGAAATTAAAACATAAAAATACACAAAAAAAGTAAGATTATTTTTCTGTACTGACAATTGTCTTTCCTTATTTGTATGATTTTTTTTTTGTCCTACTACAACAAAACATCTTAAAAAATGGAAATGTATTCCCCCAAAAAAACCAAAAACTTTTTACAGTAATTTTAAAAAAAATTATTTCCCCCCGAACAAATCTGACTTTTTCTCTTCTTTCCCAAAACACGAGGACTTACTAACTTATCTCTCTTAAAAAAGATACAAAAATAAAATAAAAATTTGGTATACTTTTGCTATTATTTTCTCAAAAAAATCTGACTGTCATACTACTGTTTTTCATTGTAATATAAAAAATATTTTCTTCTCGGAAAAATACAAGATTTGTTCAATTAAAAATAAAATAAAAACATAATACAATAAAGTCTGATTTTTTTTTTCTATATTGACATTTGTCTTTACTTAATACTATGATTTTTTTCTTGTCGTACTACAATAAAAAATCTTAAAATACAAATAAATGTATTCCCAAAAATACAAAAAAAACACTTTACAGTAATTTTTTTAATATTTTATTTTCCCAAAAATATAACTATTTTCCAAATATTACTACATTTTTCTCCCGAACAAATCTGACTTTCTATTCCTTCCCAAAATACGAGGACTTACTAACTTATCTCTCTTAAAGAAAAAAAGTTTTTGTTTATTTTTGTTAATCTTTTCTCAAAAAAAATCTGACATTGTCATAGTACTGTTTTTTTTTTGTAATAAAAAAATGTTTTCTCCTCGGAAAACTACATTTGTTCAATTTAAAAAAACATACAATAAAAAAAGGATTTTTATTTTTTATTTTTATATTGACAATTGTCTTTCCCTAATAGCATGATTTTTTTTGTCGTACTACAATGAAAAATTTTAAAAAATAGAAAGGTATTCCCAAAAATACAAAAAAAATACTTTTTACAGTATCTTTTAATATATTTTATTTTCCAAAAATTGTAACTATTTTCCAAATATTAGTACTTTTTTCTCCCCCCAAAAATCTGACTTTTGCTATTTTTTTTCTCCCCAAAAAATCTGACAGTCATTATTGAATTTTTGTTGTAATATAAAAATATTTTCCCCTCGGAAAAATACCTGACTTGTTCAATTAAAAAAACAAAAACAAAAAAACATAATTCAATAAAAAAAAAGTAAGATTTTTTTTCTATATTGACAATTGTCTTTCCTTAAAGGCCTACTGAATTGAGATTTTCTTGTTCAAACGGGGATAGCAGGTCTATTCTTTGTCATACTTGATCATTTCGCCATATTGCCATTTTTTTGCTGAAAGGATTTAGTAGAGAACATCGACGATAAATCTCGCAACTTTTGGTCGCTAATAAAAAAGCCTTGGCTTTATTGTAATTAGCAGATGATGATATCACGGGTTGTAGGGCTCCTCACATTGTTTATTATGTGAGCCTCCAACAGCAAGAACTATTCGGACCGAGAAAACGACAATTCCCCCATTAATTTGAGCGAGGATGAAAGATTTGTGGCTGAGGATATTGATAGCAAAGGACTAGAATAAAAATAAAAATAGTTAAAAAAAAGAAAAAGGCGATTCCATTGTGAGCGATTCAGATGTTTTTTGAAACATTTACTAGGATAATTCTGAGAAATCCCTTATCTTTCTATTGTGTTGCTAGTGTTTTAGTGAGTTAAATAGTACCTGATAGTCGGAAGAGTGTGTTGACGCCAGTCTCTAAAGGAAGTCACGGCAACTGCATGGACGGTGCAAGCTCCGCAGATCTCCGGTAAGAGGCGACATTTTACCACAATTTTCTCACCGAAAGCTGCCGGTTTACAAGTGGTCGGGATCCATGTTCGCTTGACCGCTCTGATCCATAGTAAAGCTTCACCTCCGGGAATTTTAAACAAGGAATCACATTGTGTTTGTGTGGCTAAAGGCTAAAGCTTCCCAACTCCATTTTTCTACTTTGACTTCTCCATTATTAATTGAACAAATTGCAAAAGATTCAGCAACACAGATGTCCAGAATACTGTGTAATTATGCGATGAAAAGAGACAACTTTTAGCCGTGAGTGTTGCTGCGCTATGTCCCCTCTAACTCGAGACATCACGCGTCATCATTCCGCGACGTCTTCAACAAGAAACTCCACGGGAAATTTAAAATTGTAATTTAGTTCACTAAAAAGGCCGTATTGGCATGTGTTGCAATGTTAATATTTCATCATTGATATATAAACTATCAGACTGCGTGGTCGGTAGTAGTGGGTTTCAGTAGGCCTTTAATAGTATGAATATTTTTTTTGTCGTACTACAAATAAAAAATCTTAAATAGGAATGTATTACCCAAAAATATTAATATTTTTTAAATTAATATTTAAATTTTATTTTCCCAAAAACTATAACTATTCTCCAAATATTACTACAAATCTGACTTGTTCTATTCTTTCCCAAAACACGAGGACTTACTACTTACTTATTGCTCCCTTAAAGGGGGAAATTATCACAATTTCAGAAGAGTTAAAACCAATAAAAATCAGTTCCCAGCGCCTTATTTTATTTTTCAAAGTTTTTTTTTTAATTTTAACCATCCCGGAATATCCCAAAAAAAGGCTTTTTTCGCTATCTGTAAAGCCACCGTCCATTTTTCTATGACTTCATCCAGTGATGCCAATACAAACAAACAAATAGCACAGCAAGATATAGCGACATTAGCTCGAATTCAGACTCGGATTTCAGCGGCTTAAGCGATTCAACAGATTATGCATGTATTGAAACGGATGGTTGGAGTATGGAGGCAGATAGGGAAAACGAAACTGAAGCTATTGAGCGAATAGCTATTGACGCTATTCGGCCATGTCTGCCTTAGCATCGCCGGTATAATGTGCAGACCAAACGTTCGGGACTTTCGCATCTTGTGATACCGGAGCAATTTAAATCCGTCGATTGGTAAGTGTTTGTTTGGCATTAAATGTGGGTGGAGGGAGACGCTGGATGCAAATATAGCTACAAATGTACATAAAGCTAGCATAAATAGCATGTTAGCATCGATTAGCTGGCAGTCATGCCGCGACCAAATATGTCTGATTAGCACATAAGTCAATAACATCAACAAAACTCACCTTTTGTGATTTTATTGTTGGAAATGCATCTGCAGGTTATCCATACATCTCTGTGCCATGTCTGCCTTAGCATCGCCGGTAAAATGTGCAGACCAAACGTTCGGGACTTTAGCATCTTGTGACACTGGATCAACTTAAATCCGTCGATTGGTAAGTGTTTGTTTGGCATTAAATGTGGGTGGATGGAAAGGCTGGATGCAAATATAGCTACAAATTTACATGCAGCTAGCCTAAATAGCATGTTAGCATCGATTAGCTGGCAGTCATGCCGTGATCAAATATGTCTGATTAGCACATAAGTCAACAACATCAACAAAACTCACCTTTGTGATTTCGTTGGCTTTATCGTTGGAAATGCATCTGCAGGTTATCCATACATCTCTGTGTCATGTCTGTCTTAGCATCGCCGGTAAAATGTGCAGACACTCCGGCACATGCGATGGGGGTCTGGCGGAAGATTTCTTTGACTTTATCGTTGGAAATGCTTCTGCTTTGAGTGTCGCAGGATATCCACACAATCTTGCCATCTCTGTAGTAGCATAGCTTTCGTCGGTAAAGTGTGAGGAACAGACTGACCATTTCGTCGACTTTCCCCACACTCTCGTATTTTGAACAAATTTCGTCCAACTTTCGCATCTTTGGGCCAGTGGTGCAACTTGAATCCCTCCCTGTTAGTGTTGTTACACCCTCCGACAACACACCGACGAGGCATGATGTCTCCAAGGTACAAACAAACAAATAGCACAGCAAGATATAGCGACATTAGCTCGAATTCAGACTCGGATTTCAGCGGTTTAAGCGATTCAACAGATTATGCATGTATTGAAACGGATGGTTGGAGTATGGAGGCAGATAGGGAAAACGAAATTGAAGAAGAAACTGAAACTATTGAGCGAATAGCTATTGACGCTTTTCGGCCATGTCTGCCTTAGCATCGCCGGTATAATGTGCAGACCAAACGTTCGGGACTTTCGCATCTTGTGATACTGGAGCAACTTAAATCCGTCGAGTGGTAAGTGTTTGTTTGGCATTAAATGTGGGTGGAGGGAGACGCTGGATGCAAATATAGCTACAAATGTACATAAAGCTAGCATAAATAGCATGTTAGCATCGATTAGCTGGCAGTCATGCCGCGACCCAATATGTCTGATTAGCACATAAGTCAATAACATCAACAAAACTCACCTTTTGTGATTTTATTGTTGGAAATGCATCTGCAGGTTATCCATACATCTCTGTGCCATGTCTGCCTTAGCATCGCCGGTAAAATGTGCAGACCAAACGTTCGGGACCTTAGCATCTTGTGACACTGGATCAACTTAAATCAGTCGATTGGTAAGTGTTTGTTTGGCATTAAATGTGGGTGGATGGAAAGGCTGGATGCAAATATAGCTACAAATTTACATGCAGCAAGCCTAAATAGCATGTTAGCATCGATTAGCTGGCAGTCATGCCGTGATCAAATATGTCTGATTAGCACATAAGTCAATAACATCAACAAAACTCACCTTTGTGATTTCGTTGGCTTTATCGTTGGAAATACATCTGCAGGTTATCCATACATCTCTGTGCCATGTCTGTCTTAGCATCGCCGGTAAAATGTGCAGACACTCCGGCACATGCGATGGGGGTCTGGCGGCAGATTTCTTTGACTTTATCGTTGGAAATGCTTCTGTTTTGAGTGTCGCAGGATATCCACACAATCTTGCCATCTCTGTAGTAGCATAGCTTTTGTCGGTAAAGTGTGCGGAACAGACTGACCATTTCGTCGACTTTCCCCACACTCTCGTATTTTGAACAAATTTCGTCCAACTTTCGCATCTTTGGGCCAGTGGTGCAACTTGAATCCCTTCCTGTTAGTGTTGTTACACCGTCCGACAACACACCGACGAGGCATGATGTCTCCAAGGTACGGAAAAAAGTCGAAAAAACGGAAAATAACAGAGCTGAGACGCGGTGTTTGTAATGTGTTTGAGAAAACGGCGGCTTTATTACCCAGGTGAGGTCACGTTGTGACGTCATCGCTCCGAGAACGATAAATAGAAAGGCGTTTAATTCGCCCAAATTCACCCATTTAGAGTTCGGAAATCGGTAAAAAAAATATATGGTCTTTTTTCTGCAACGTCAAGGTATATATTGACGCTTACATTGGTCTGGTGATAATGTTCCCCTTTTTGAAAAAAATAAAATAAAAAAATATTTGTGTATTTTTGTTAATCTTTCTTAAAAAAAAAATCAGACTTTCATATTACTGTTTTTTTATTGTAATAAAAAATACGTTCTCCTCAGAAAACTACAATATTTGTTCAATTAAAAAAAACAAAAAACATAATACAATAAAAAAAGTATGATTTTTATTTTATTTTGTATTGACAATTGTCTTTTCTTAATAGCATAATTTTTTTTGTCGTACTACAACAAAAAATCTTAAATAGAAATGTTTTCCAAAAATACAAAAAAATTAGTTTTTACAGTATTTTATTTTCCAAAAAATAAAACTTTTCCAAGTAATACTTTCCCCCCCCCAAAAAATCTGACCTTTGCTATTTTTTTCGCAAAAAAAAAAAATCGGTCATTGTTTTTTATTGTAATATTAAAATTATTTCTCCTCGGAAAACTATAAGATTTGTTCAATTGAAAAAAATAAAACATAATACAATAAAAAAGTAAGATTTTTTTTTTCTATATTGAACATTCTTTCCTTAATTGTGATTTTTCTTGTCGTACTACAATAAACAATCTTAAATAGAAATGTATTCCCAAAAATATAAAAAATACTGTAATATTTTATATTAAATACTGTAATATTTTATATTTTCCAAAAAATATAACTATTTTCCAAATATTACTACTTTTTTCTCCCGAACAAATCTGACTCGTTCTATTCTTTCTCTCCCTTAAAAAAAAAAAAAAAGTTTTTGTGTACTTTTGCTATACTTTTATCCCCCCCAAAATTTGACTTTGTCGTATTACTATTTTTCATTGCAGTATAAAAATATTTTCTGATCGGAAAACTACAAAATTTGTTCAATTAAAAAAAATGAAAACATAATAAAATAAAAAAGTAAGATTTTTTTCTATATTGAGGATTGTCTTTCCTTAATAGCATGATTTTTTTTGTCATACTACAATAAAAAATCTTAAATAGAATTTTTTTCCAAAAATACAAAAACATACTTTTTACAGTATTTTTTTTAAATATTTTATTTTCCCAAAAATATAACTTTTCCAAATATTAAAACTTTTTTCCCTCCCCAAAAATCTGACTTTTGCAATTTTTTTTGCAAAAAAATATCCGTCATTATTGTTTTTTATTGTAATATAAAAATTATTTCTCCTCAAACTATAAGATTTGTTCAATTAAAAAAATTAAAACATAATACAATAAAAAAGTAAGATTTTTTTTCTATATTGAACATTGTCTTTCCTTAATTGTATGATTTTTCTTGTCGTACTACAATAAACAGTCTTAAATAGAAATGTATTCCCAAAAATATAAAAAAAAAAATACTGTAATATTTCATATTAAACACTGTAATATTTTATATTTTCCAAAAAATATAACTATTTTCAAAATTATACTACTTTTTTCCCGAACAAATCTGATTTGTTCTATTCTTTCTTTCTTAAAAAAAAAATAGCAGCACTTACCAGTGAACTGCCTCTATTTTTAAAATTTAATTTATTTACTAGCAAGCTGGTCTCGCTTTGTTCGACATTTTTAATTCTAAGAGAGACAAAACTCAAATAGATATTTGAAAATCAAAGAAAATATTTTAAAGACTTGGTCTTCACTTGTTTAAATAAATGTATTTATTTTTTTACTTTGCTTATTATAACTTTCAGAAAGACAATTTTAGAGAAATAATACAACCTTAAAAATGTATTTAGGATTTTTAAAACACATTTTTTTCTATATTGATAATTGTCTTTCCTTAATAGCATGATTTTTTTTTTGTCGTACTACAGTAAAAATTCTTAAAAAGAAATTAATTCCCAAATATAATTAAAAAAATACTTTTCACAGTAATTTACAAAATATATTTTCAAAAAAATATATATTTTTTTCCAAATATTACTACTTTTTTCTCCCGAACAAATCCGACTTGTTCTATTCTTTCTCTCTAAAAATAAAAATAAAAAACAAGTTTTGGTATACTTTAGCTGTTCTTTTCTCAAAAAAATAAATCTCACTGTTATATAACTATTTAAAAAAAATAAATAAATAAAATAAAAAAATTGTAATATTAAAATGTTTCCCCCTCGGAAAACTACAAGATTTGTTCAATAAAAAACAAACAAACAAACAAAAAAAACATAATGCAATTAAAGAAAAAAAAAAAAAAAGATTATTTTTCTGTATTGACAATTGTTTCCTTAATAGTATATTTTTTCTTTTGTCGTACTACAATAAAAAAAATCTTAAATATAAATGAATTCTATTCTTTCTTTGTTAAAAAAAAAAAAGTTTTGGTATACTTTTGCTATTCTTTTCTCAAAAAAAAAAAAAAATCTGACTGTCATATTACTATTTAAAAAAAATTAAAAAAAAATTGTAATATTAAAATGTTTCCCCCTTGGAAAACTACAAGATTTGTTCAATAAAAAAATAAAAAAATAAATGAATAAAAAGTATGATTCTTTTTCTGTATTGACGATTTTCTTTCCTTAATAGTATATTTTTTCTTTTGTCATACTACAATAAAAAAATCTTAAATATAAATGTATTCCCAAAAATAAAAATTACTTTTCACAGTCATTTTTTAAACATTTTATTTAAAAAAACAAAAATTTTCCAAATATTACTACTTATTTCTCCTGAACAAATCTGACTTTTGTACTTTTGCTATTTTCAAAAAAAAAAATCTGACTTTGTCATTTTACTGTTTTTTTATTGTTGTATACAAATATTTTCTCCTCGGAATACTACAAGATTTGTTCAATTAAAAAAAAAAAAAAAAAAAAAAAAAAAGCAGTTTTTGGACCTCTGAGTGACATTTTACTTTAAAGTGGCCTTGAAACAACACTCCCAACGGTGACCAAAGACTTTCGCAAAAGCTTGCAGACAATCTGTGCTGTTGCGACGATGATGGTAAATACAACATGATGAGCTTGTGTGGGCGAACTTTGTCATTCTCGGAACATGAAGTTTTGCACGTCGGCATGAAGGAATGATGCTTTGTTCCTTCTGCTGGAAAAGACTGAACAATCAGTCTGTGCATTAAAGAAAACACACAGAAGAAATGCGACAACACCCGAGGGACTGGGAGGAGTGTGTACCCAAAGCAAAGACGAGGCCCAGATTTTTTTAGCAAACAGTCGTCGGCAGCCTAAAGCCAACATGGAAGTGTTTAATATGCAGATGCTGTGTTGGCAGGGAGGAACTGAAGTTTTCTTGCATTTTTAAATATGGTTTTCACTACAAATGAATTGAATACAGATAAATGGGATTTTATATTTGTAATATTAAAATTGTACTCATACTGTAATGAGATTTGTCTAATACAGGGGTCCGCTGGCCTGTTCTAAAAATAGCTCAAATAGCAGCACTTACCAGTGAGCTGCTTCTATTTTTAAAATTGTATTTATTTACTAGCAAACTGGTCTCACTTTGCTCGACATTTTTAATTCTAAGAGAGACAAAACTCAAATAGAATTTGAAAATCCAAGAAAATATTTTAAAGACTCTGTCTTCACTTGTTTAAATAAATTCATTTATTTTTTTTTTACTTTGCTTCTTATAACTTTCAGAAAGAAAATTTTAAAGAAAAATTATTTTTGTATTTTTAAACACACATACCTTTTTTACCTTTTAAATTCATTCCTCTTCATTCCTTAAAATTTAAATCAATGTTCAAGTATTTATTTATTCTTTATTGTAAAGAATAATACATTTTATTTTAATTCTTCATTTTAGCTTCTGTTTTTCCGACGAAGAATATTTGTGAAATATTTCTTCAAACTTATTATGATTAAAAAGAAAAAAAAATATTCTGGCAAATCTAGAACATCTGTAGAATCAAATTTAAAATCTTATTTCAAAGTCTTTTGAATTTCTTTTAAAATTTTTGTTCTGGAAAATCTAAAATGTGTCTTTGTTAGAAATATAGTTTTGTCCAATTTGTTATGTATTCTAACAAAGTGCAGATTGGATTTTAACCTATTTAAAACATGTCATCAAAATTCTAAAATTAATCTTAATCAGGAAAAATTACTAATGATGTTCCATAAATTCTCTTTTTAATGTTTTCAAAAATAATCCAATAAACTAGTTTTTCCTCTTCTTTTTTTTTGGTTGAATTTTGAATTTTAAAGAGTCGAAATTGAAGAGAAACTGTTTCAAAATAAAATTTTCACTTTTTTCGTGTTTTCTCCTCCTTTAAACCGTTCAATTAAGTGATTTTTTTTCAGCGTTTATTCTCTACAAAAAACCTTCCCTAGAAGGAAAAAATGTACGACGGAATGACAGACAGAAATACCCTTTTTCTTTTTCTATATATATATTCATTGTGAGAAATCATTAACATGATCAGTGTTTCCACAGAGATAAATACCATTAATTATTAATAATCACATAGAATTAAAGGTAAATTGAGCAAATTGGCTATTTCTGGCAATTTATTGAAGTGTGTATCAAACTGGTAGCCCTTCGCATTAATCAGTACCCAAGAAGTAGTCCTTGGTTTCAAAAAGGTTGGTGACCCCTGGTCTAATAGAATTTGACTTTACCTCCCACCGAATAAATCATTTTATTTCCCCAAATTTTGCAACTGTTTCTTAGACTTATTTGATTTTTTGTAATTAACATTTTTCTATTGTATCCTACAAAATATAGGGCTTTACTAGAATATTATCACTTTTTCCTTTAAAAACAATGTAATTTTTATATTTCCTTAAAAAAGAAAAAGAAAAAAAAAGGATGTTATTGTTGTAATTACAGCGTTTTCCTTTTTGTATAAAAAGATTTTCCTGCAGAAAACAACCAGATTTTACATGTAAAAAATGTATATATATATATATAAAAAAAAAACATATATTTTGTAATTTCAGATTTATTTTTTTCTCGAAAAAAACCCCAAACACTTTTCTCATAATACAAATACTTTTCGTCCTCACAATAGACGACCTAATGCTCTGAATACTCATTAAAAAGACAGATTTTTTTTTAAATTTCTACTACTGTAATAAACTTTTAAGTGACATTTTAACATGAGACTTTTTGTTCAGAATATTATTACTAATTCTCGCCATATGAGCACTTTTTTTTTCTCTATTTCCTATTCCTCAATTATTTTGACTTTTATTGTTGTCATTACAGTTATTTTCCTTTGGGATAAAGTTTTCCCTTGCACCAAACTACCACATTTTTACAAATAAAAACATGTATAAAATAAAACGTCCTGCAATGTTATCTTGCAATGTCAGTTTTATATATATATATATATATATATATATATATATATATATGTATGTATGTATGTATGTATGTATGTATGTATGTATATGTATGTATATATATATATATATATATATATATATATATATAACACAAACAAAAAAACTAACACTTTTTTTCTCGTAATAGTTACTTTTCCCCTCGAAATACATGACTTTATTCCCTCTTTAAATATACACTGACATTTTAACATTTATTGTACTGTAATTGTCCTTTGAGAATATTTTGTGTATTTTTAAATACTTTTTTCAGAATCAAATGCTTTTTTTCCCTTCATTTTACGTACAATTCCTTAAAGAATTAGACTTAGGTGTTTTTTTTCTTGTTTAACGTTTTCCAGCTGTTAGTAACAGGATTTTTCTTGTTTTAAAATGTAATAAAATCAATAGGATTTCATTTTGCGATTTTACCATTTTAGTGTCCTAATATGAGATTTTTTTTTTAACTTTTTTTTTTTTGCATTACAATTTTTCTCTTGAAATATGATATTATTCCCCAAATATTTTCTTGCAAAGTGATTTTTTACAAATATTTCTTGTAGACTTTTTTTTCTTCCCCAGACTACACCCACCCCCCACCCCGAAAAAAGTTTTTGTGTACTTTTGCAATTTTCTCAAAAAAATCAAAATAAATCTGTCATATTATTGTTTTTTTTATCGAAATATAAAAATGGTTTTCCCTTGGAAAACTACAAGATTTGTTCAATTAAAATTCAAAAATAACAATACATTAGAAAAGCAAAATGTTTCTGTATTGAAAATGTTCTCTCCATAATAGTACAAGAATAAGAAATAATGGAATATAGAAATGTATTCCCAAAAAATAAACACTCAAAAAAAGTTAAGTGTTTTTGCATTACAATTTTTCCCCAAAATATTGTCTTGTAAAGTGATTTGATTTTTTTCAAACATTTCTTGTAGACATTTTTTTCCCAGACTACCCCCCCCCCCAAGAAAAGATTTTGTGTATTTTTACTTTTCTCCCCCAAAAAATATGACTGTTATATTACCGTTTTATTTTAATTTTTATTGAAACATAAAAATGGTTTCCCCTTGGAAAACTACAAGATTTGTTCAATAAATAAAAAATTAAAACAATACAATCAAAGAGTAACATTTTTCTGTATTGACTATTTTCTTTCCTTGATAGTATGATTTTTTTTTTTGGTGTACTAGAATAAAAAAATCCACGGAATATAGAAAAGTATTGCCCCAAAAAAAAAAAAAAAGTTTTTATAGTAATTTTAAATTTTTTTTGCATTACAATTTTTCTCTCAAAATTTTATTTCCCAAATATTTTCTTGTAAAGTAATTATTTATATATATATATATATGTGTATATATATATATATATATATATATATATATATATATGTATATATATATATATATATATATATATATATAACATTCATTTCAGTAATCTTACTGATTTAGAGTGATACTTATTTATATTTTTACATATAGAAAAAAATCAGACTTTTTTGTCTTAAAAAAAAAAAATTTTAAGAAAATTTTTTGGTGTACTTTTGCTTTTCTTTTCTCAAAAAAATATGACTTTGTCATATTACTGTTTTTTTTTAAATTGTAATAAATGTTTTTTAAAAATGATTTGTTCAACTAAAAAAAAATTACAACATACCGTATAACAATACAATAATTTCATTAAAAGTATGATTTTTTTTTTTTTTGGGTCGTACTACAATAAAAAATTATGGAATTAAAAAATGTATTTCCAAAAATAAAAAATATATCTTTTTATAGTAATTACAATTTTTGTTTTCTGCAGTACAATTTTTCTACTGAAATATGATTTTATTCTCTAAATATTTTCTTAAGTGATTTTTTCTTTTTTCACATTTCTTGTACTAATCTTACTGTTTGAGTGATAATTCTTTTTATTTCTACTTATACTCTTTATTCTGACTTTCTTTTCCCCTGACTTTTTACTCTCTCTCTAAAAAATTTTAATTTTTGTGTACTTCGCTATTCTTTCCTCAAAAAAAAAAAAAAAAAAAAAATCTGACTTCCTCATATTTTTTTTTCAATGTAATATAAAAATATTTTCACCCCGGAAAACAAGATTTGTTTTATTTGAAAAAAAAAAAAAAGATTATACATTAAAAAATATATACTTTTTTGAGTTTTCTTTCCTTATTAGTATAATTTTTTTTTTTTTGGGGTCATACTATAATAAAAAATCATGGAATATAGAAATGTATTCCCAAAAAAAAAATAACTTTTCATAGTAATTTACATTTTATTTCTGCATTAAAATTTTTCTTTTGAAATATGATTTTATTCCCCAAATATTTTTTTGTAAAGTGATTTTTTTTTTTTTACATTTCTTGTAGTAATCCTACTGTTTGAGAGATACTTATTTATATTTGTATTTAACATAAAATCTGACCCCCCTCCCCAGACTTTTTTCTCTCTCTCTCTAAAAAAAATACAGTTTTTGTGTACTTTTGCTATTCTCCATCCATCAATTTTCTAACGCTTATTCCCTCTTGGGGTCGCGGGGCGCGCTGGCGTCTATGTCTGCTACAATCGGGCGGAAGGCGGGGAACACCCTGGACAAGTCGCCATCTCATCGCAGGGCCAACACAGATAGACAGACAACATTCACACACTAGGGCCAATTTAGTGTTGCCAATCAACCTATTCCCAGATGCAAAAAAAAATCTGACTTTGTAATATTTATTTTTTATTGTAGTATAAAAATATTTTCACCTCCGGAAAACTTCAAGATTTGTTCTATTAAAAAAAAAAAAGACAATAAATAATTAGATTTTTTTTCTGTGTTGACAGTTTTATTTCCTTAGTATGATTTTATATTTTTTTATTTTATTTATTTATTTATTTTTTTGGTCGGACTACAATAAAAAAAAAAAAATCATGGAATATAGAGATGTATTCCCAAAAATAAAATAACAGTAATTTAATATTTTGTTCTGCATTACAATTTTTCTTTTGAAATATGATTTTATTCCTAAAATATTTCCTTGTAAAGTGATTTTTTATTTTTTTTTACATTTCTTGTAGTAATCTTACTGTGTGAGTGATACTTATTTCTATTTTTACTAGCCCGCTTTTTCTAGCCCGACTTTACTCTGTGTCTCTCTCTCTCTCTCTCTCTCTCTCTCTCTCTCTCTCTCTCTCTCTCAAAAAAAAAACATTTTTTTCATATTACAGTTTAAAAAAAAAAGAATTGTAATATAAAAATATTTTCCCCTCGGAAAACTACACGATTTGTTCAATTAAAACAACATAATCCAATAAAATAGGATTTTCTTTTTTAAATCGACAATTTTATTTCATTAGTACGATTTTGTTTTTGTGTTACTACAGTACAAAGTCATAAAACATAGAAATGTATTCCCAAATATAAAATAACTTTTAATAGTAATTTACTATTTTGTTCTGCATTACAACTTTTCGTATGAAATATGATTTTATTCCCAAAATATTTTCTTGTAAAGTGATTTTTTTTTTACATTTCTTGTAGTAATCTTACTGTTTGAGTGATACTTATTTATATTTCTACTTTAAAAAAAATCAGACTTTTTTCCCCCCCAGACTTTTTACTTTCTCTCTAAAAAAAAAAAAAAAAAATACAATTTTTGTGTACTTTTGCTCTCCTTTTCTCAAAAAAGAAAAAAAAATCTGACTGTCATATTTCTTTTTTATTGTAATAAAAAAATGTTCACCTTGGAAACTACAAGATTTGTTCTATTAAAGAAAAGAAAAAAAAGAAGAGTAAAATTAGATTTTTTTTTCTGTGTTGACAGTTTTCTTTCCTTATTAGTATGATTTTTATTTTTTTTTATTTTTTTGGGTCGTATTACAATAAAAAATCATGGAATATAAAAAATGTATTCCCAAAAATAAAATAACGGTAATTTAATATTTTGTTCTGCATTACAACTTTTGTTTTGAAATATGATTTTATTCCAAAAATATTTCCTTGTAAAGTGATACATTTTTTTTTTACATTTCTTGTAGTAATCTTACTGTTTGAGTAATACTTATTTCTATTTTTACTTATAAAATACTTTTTTCTTTCTCTCTCTCTAAAAAACAAACATTTTTTCCTCCCCAAAAAATTCCAACAGTCATATTACTGTTTTTTAAAAAAAAGATTGTAATATAAAAATATTTTCCCCACAGAAAACTACAAGATTTGTTCAATTAAAACAACATAATAAAATAAAATAGGATTTTCTTTTTAAATTGACAATTTTCTCTATCTCTCTCTAAAAAAAACCCAAATTTTTTCCTCCCCCCCAAAAAAGTAATATTACTGTTTAAAAAAAAAAAAAAAAAAATTGTAATACAAAAAAATTTTCCTCTCAGAAAACTACAAGATGTGTTAAATTAAAAAAACATAATACAATAAAATGGGATTTTCTTTTTTAAATTGACAATTTTTCTTTCCTTAATAGTATGATTTTACTTTTTTTTGGCATACTACAGTAAAAAGTCATACAATAAAGAAATGTATTCCCAAAAATAAAATAACTTTTAATAGTAATTTAATATTTTGTTCTGCATTACAATTTTTCTTTTGAAATATGATTTTACTCCACAAATATTTTCTTGTAAAGTGATTTTTTTTTACATTTCTTGTATTAATCTTACTGTTTGAGTGATACTTATTTATATTTCTACTTAAAAAAAAAAAAATCTGACTTTTTTCCCCCAGACTTTTTACTCCCTCTCTAAAAAAAGAGTACAGTTTTTGTGTACTTTTGCTATCCTTGTCTCCAAAAAAATAAATAAAAAAAATCTCACTTAGTCATATATCTTTTTTATTGTAATATAAAAATATGTTCACCTCGGAAACTACAAGATTTGTTCTATTAAAAAGAAAAGAAAAAAAAGACGAAGAGTAAAATTAGATTTTTTTTTTCTGTTTTGACAGTTTTAAATAAATGATAAATGGGTTGTACTTGTATAGCGCTTTTCTACCTTCAAGGTACTCAAAGCGCTTTGACACTACTTCCACATTTACCCATTCACACACACATTCACACACACATTCACACACTGATGGAGGGAGCTGCCATGCAAGGCGCCAACCAGCACCCATCAGGAGCAAGGGTGAAGTGTCTTGCTCAGGACACAACGGACGTGACGAGGTTGGTTCTAGGTGGGATTTGAACCAGTGACCCTCGGGTTGCGCTCGGCCACTCTTCCACTGCGCCACGCCGCCCGTTTTCTTTCCTTATTAGTATGATTTTTTTTTTTTGGGGTCGTATTACAATAAAAAAATCATGTAATATAGAAATGTATTCCCAGAAATAAAATAACTTAACAGTAATTTAATATTTTGTTCTGCATTACAACTTTTCTTTTAAAATATGATTTTATTCCCCAAATATTTCCTTGTAAAGTGATAATCTTTTTTTTTTTTTACATTTCTTGTAGTAATCTTACTGTTTGAGTGATACTTATTTCTATTTTTACTTATAAAATACTTTTTTTTTTATCTCTCTCTCTAAAAACCCCCCACAATGTTTTCCTCCCCAAAAAAAATCCAACAGTCATATTGCTGTTTAAAACAAAATAATAATTGTAATATAAAAATATTTCCCCCTCGGAAAACTACAAAATTTGTTCAATTAAAACAACAAAATCCAATAAAATAGGATTTTCTTTTTCAAACCGACAATTTTCTTTCCTTAATAGTACGATTTTTTTTTTTCGTACAACAGTAAAAAGTCATACAATATAGAAACGTATTCCCAAAAATAAAATAACTTTTTATAATAATTTTTGAAAGATTTTTATTTTCCAAATATTAAGTTTTCCTCTCCAACAAATCTGATTTGTTCTATCTTTCCCAAAACATGAGAACTTAATTATGTAAATATTTTTTCAGAAGCAGGACTTTGTTAATTTCTTGGAGTTCATACCATCCATCCATCCATTTTCTACCGCTTATTCCCTTTTGGGGTTGCGGGGGGCGCTGGTGCCTATCTCAGCTACAATCGGGCGGAAGTCGGGGTACACCCTGGACAAGTCGCCACCTCATCGCAGTTCATACCAGTATCAATCAATCAATCAATCAACGTTTAATCATATAGCCCAGTACAATAAAAGCAGAAATTTGGTGTGGCATTGAGTAGAATTATGAACATAGATTGCAGTTTTTAATATCCTAGTGAAAGGCACACAATTGGACATTTTTTTTGAACAAAACAAAGCACTTAAAATTCCTTTTTTTTCCCCAATTGATCATTTTGTCTTCTTGCTTTTTAGCCGCTTTGTTCTCCCTGCCGGTTTGGCGGCGGCGTCCTGCGGACCAAAAAAGGAGCGTATTAGCAGACGTGTGATTATCTTGCATTAGCGCCTCACTTAGCGGTGCCGGGCTTAATATTTGAGTGGCACTTTAGCACGGAAGAGAGTTTCTGACAGACACTTTTTTTTTTGCCTCCAGCACCTGCTGCTTCGGCGCCTCGCCGGAAAATGTAAATGACGGCCTACTGATTGGCCCTCGGCGTGCGGCGATAATTGCGTCAAAGCAAACATTGCGGATCCTCCCAGCGACGTTTGCATGGAATATGGCGACGTAGGCTCTGTAGTCACATTTACAGATTCAGAGGTGGCTTCATCTCACTGCTGGGGCGTACGTGCGACCTCTGACCCCCGCTGGCATTTTTTGGATCAGATACGGGCAAGAGCGCCGACGAGAGACACATGTATGGCGAAGGTGAGCAGGCGTGAGACGACTTGAACTTTGACCCGTAGCTATCGCTGCCATCTTGCTTTCTGTTAAAAGCTGGTGAAGCAGACTTTTCAATTACTGACTGACAGGACAAAGACGGTTTAACCCTTCACCCTCAAGACAGGGAAGACTGATTTTTCCATTTTTAGCGTCTTTAAAAAAAAAAAAAACAATTTATAGCTCCATATATCCATTTTGCGTTTCTGGGTGTTGTTTATATATGGCTGTGGCTTTGCATAGTAGAGTTTTAACATGCACCTAGAGATGTAGCGCCAAACTGTAGTTACTGACAGTGGTTTCCTGGAGTGTTCTTGTGCCCATGTCGTGATATCCTTTACACACCGATGTCGCTTTTTGACAGAGCTTCTCACCCTATCTGTAAGGGTGAGAAATTAATTTATTTCATAAAAAAATCAAAGGAATACAAATAAAACAGAAATATAAAGTAAATAATGAATGAAAAGGATCCGAAATAAATAAAATACTTAAATCTGCCACCTATTCTCACAAATTGACTGTCGATGTTTGCGATTACAAAGTCATATTAAATCAATAATGAAGACACAATTTTACTCGGTCATATCTTTTCATCATCATGATTTTTCCATTTTTTTTCATACATAAAGAAAAAAATATACGATTGGATATTACACTATTTTACGTTTCTGGGTGTTGTTGATAAATGGCTGTGGGTTTGCTTAGTAGAGTTTTAACATGCACCTAGAGATGTAGCGCCAAACTGTAGTTACTGACAGTGGTTTCCTGAAGTGTTCTTGTGCCCATGTGATGATATCCTTTACACACCGATGTCGCTTTTTGACAGAGCTTCTCATCCTATCTGTAAGGATGAGAAGTTCATTTATTTATTTCATAAAAATAAAACAAATCAAAGGAATACAAATAAAACAGAAATTTAAAGTAAATAATGAATGAAAAGGATCCGAAATAACTAACATACTTATATCTGCCACCTATTCTCACAAATTGACTTTCGATGTTTGCGATTACAAAGTCATATTAAATCAATAATGAAGACACAATTTTACTTGGTCATTTCTTTTCATCATCATAATTTTTCAAATTTTCTTCATACATAAAGAAAAAAAAAATATGATAGGATATTACACTATTTTGCGTTTGTGGGTGTTGTTGATAAATGGCTGTGGCTTTACATTGTAGCGTTTTAACATGCACCCAGAGATGTAGCGCCGAACTGTAGTAACCGACAGTGGTTTTCTGAAGTGTTCTTATGCCCATGTGGTGATATCCTTTACACACAGATGTCGCTTTTTGACAGAGCTTCTCACCCTATCTGTAAGGGTGAGAAGTTCATTTATTTATTTCATTAAAAAAAAATCAAAGGAATACAAATAATACAGAACTTTAAAGTAAATAATGAATGAAAAGGATCCAAAATAACTAAAATACTTATATCTGCCACCTATTCTCACAAATTGACTTTCGATGTTTGCGATTACAAAGTCACATTAAATCAATAATGAAGACACAATTTTACTCGGTCACATCTTTTCATCATCATGATTTTTCAAATTGTTTTCATACATAAAGAAAAAAAAATATGATTGGATATTACACTATTTTGCGTTTCTGGGTGTTGCTGATAAATGGCCGTGGCTTTGCTTAGTAGAGTTTTAACATGCACTTAGAGATGTAGCGCCAAACTGTAGTTACTGACAGTGATTTTCTGAAGTGTTCCTGTGCCCATGTGGTTATATCTTTAAACACTTATGTCGCTTTTTGACAGAGCTTCTCACACTATCTCTAAGGGTGAGAAGTTCATTTATTTATTTCATTGAAAAAAATCACAGGAATAAAAATAAAACAGAACTTTAAAGTAAACCATGAATGATATTGATCATAAATAAATAAAACACTTATATCTGCCACCTATTCTCACAAATTGACTTTCGATGTTTGCGATTACAAAGTCATATTAAATCAATAATGAAGACACAATTTTACTCGGTCATATCTTTTCAACATCATGATTTTCAATTTTTTTTCCATACAGAATAAAAAAAAATATGATTACATATTACACTATTTTGCATTTTTGGGTGTTGTTGATAAATGGCTGTGGCTTTGCATAGCAGAGTTTTAACTTGCACTTACAGATGTAGCGCCGAACTGTAGTTACTGACAGTCGTTTTCAGAAGTGTCCCTCTGATGTCACTTGTTGATGCAGTATGGATCGAAGGTCATGGGCATTCAAGATTCTCTGAACCTTTTGATGATATTACGGACCGTGGATAGTGAAATCCCGAAATTTCTTGCAATAGCCCATTGAGGAACGTTGTTCTTAAACTGTTTGTCAATGTTTTTTTAAATACATTAGATATTACAAAATGTTACTAAACAGATCAATATAATGTGTGTTCATATGGCCCCGTTGCTGAGAGGATGGTGGGCGGGTTAATAATTTTTGCAATGCGGTCTCCTGAAAATGACGAAAAGCGCATATCAAGATATTCAACAATCTATCCACTTTAGCAGGAAGGGGCTCAGAATACATTTGCAGCCAATTTTCATATAAGTGCCCTGTCAGTCAGTTGATATTTCCATCCATCAATTTTCTACCGCTTATTCCCTTTGGGGTCACCGGTGCCTATTTTAGTTACAATCGGCCGGAAGGCGGTGTACACCCTGGACAAGTCGCCACCTCACCGCAGCAGTTGATATTTTACATATGCAAAACTTATAAATGCAGATTTGGTTATTTTAGGCATTTGCTTACAAGGGTTGGACCGTATACCGATACTGATAAAGTCCTGCGTTACAAATGAATTAAAAACCGTACTATACTGTTTTTGAAAAAATACCAGTACTTTTATTTTTCATAGTACCGTTTTTGATTTATTCAGTCCTGCGATACTACACTAGTTCCGGTATACCGTACAACCCTTTTAAGCACATGCCTAAAATATCCTAAACTGCATTTAAAAGTCAATGGAAAAATTACAGCCATTAAATGTACGTACGCTTAATTATCTGACTAATCGTCAGGACAAAGTTGACTAATGGACAATCCAAAAAATGGTTAATTGCAGCCTGTGGAGAGGCGGAGCCGAGGGGCTGACTGCTGGACAGTGCACGATGGAGCCCTGCCCAAGATGGCGGCAAGGAGGCGGAGAATGCGGCGGAGCGGAGAGGCGGGGCGTGCCGGGAGCGACGGCGCCGCAACCGGATTCAGGTGCGTGGATCGTGCACCGGCAGACAATCAACATATCTCCTCGCAGTGTATAAAAGTGGAGAAGGAAGAGAGTCCGCAGCAGATTCGCAAGAGCACCAAAGAGCACACGAGAGACAGAGACGCGGCCGACTGAAAAACGACCGAAGAGCGAGCAGTGGAGAAGGAGCTGAAAAGCGACCCGACCTGAATTGAGCTTTATTGAAAAATAAACAAGAGCTCAAGAGCAAAATGTGACAGTTGCTTGCTGTCGTGCGGGTTCCACGGACCATCAAGGAAGGACATTTTGCTCTTGAGCAGGTTTGACTTGTTTATTTTCCAATAAAGCTCAATTCCGGTCGGGTCGCTTTTCAGCTCCTTCTCCGCTGCTCGCTTTTCAGCCGGACGCTTCTCCATCTCTCGTGTGCTCTTTGGCGCTCTTGCTCTTCATCTGCTGCGGACTCTCCTCCTTCTGCCCTGAACTCTCCTCCTTCTCCCCTTTTATACACTGTGAGGAGACATGTTGATTGTCTGCCGGTGCGCGATCTATGCACCTGAATTAGATTGCGGCGCCGTCGCTCCTGGCACACCCCGCCTCTCCGCTCCGCCTCATTCTCCGCCTCCTTGCCGCCATCTTGGGCAGGGCTCCATCGTGCCCTGCCCCGCCGTCGGCTCCGCCTCTCCACACAGCCCTAATCGGGACAACTCCTCGTGCATAAACACTATATTGCCAAAATTATGTGCTCTAATCACTTGGCCCGGCCACAGGTGTATAAAATCGGGTACTCAGGCATGGAGACTGTTTCTACAAACATTTGTGAACGAATGGGCCGCTCCTGGTGATTTCCAGTGTGGAACTGTAATAGGATACCACCTGTCGTGAAGTTTTAAATATTCCAAAGTCAACTGTAGGCTGTATTATAGGAAAATGAAAGAGTTTGGGAACAACAGCAACTCAGCCACCAAACTGACGGAGCGCATAGTGCAAATACTTTCTGCAAAGTCAGTTGCTACGGAGCTCCAGACTTCATGTGACCTTCCAATTAGCCCACGTACAGTACGCAGAGAGCTTCATGGAATGGGTTTTCATGGCCGGGCAGCTGCATCTAAGCCATACATTACCAAGTCTAATGCAAAGCGTGAGATGCAGTGGTGTAAAGCACGTCGCCACTGGACTCTAAAGCAGTGGAGATGCGTTCTATGGAGTGATGAATCAAGCTTTTCCATCCCCCAATCTAACGGACCAGTCTGGGTTTGGAGGTTGCCAGGAGAACGGTACATTTCGGACTGCATTGTGCTGAGTGTGAAATTTGGTGGAGGAGGAATTAGTGTGTGGGGTTGTTTTTCAGGAGTTGGGCTTGGGCCCTTAGTTCCAGTGAAAGGAACTTTGAATGTTCCAGGATACCAAAACATTTCGGACAATTCCATGCTCCCAATCTTGTGGGAACAGTTTGGAGCGCGCCCCTTCCTTTTCCAACATGACTGTGCACCAGTGCACAAAGCAAGGTCCGTAAAAAGTCTGGTGCGGATGAACTTGACTGGTCTGCGCTGAGTCCTAACCTGAACCCGATTAAAAGACCTTTGGCATGAATTAGAACGGAAACTGAGAGCCAGCATCAGTGTGTGACCTCACCAATGTGCTTTTGGAAGAGTGGTGGACAATTCCTAATAAACGCACTCCGCAACCTTGTGGACAGCCTTCCCAGAAGGGTTGAAGCTGTAATAGATGCAAAAGGTGGACCCACATCATATTGTTAGGAATGGGGTGGCACTAAAAGTTCATATGTGAGTCAAGGCAGGTGGCCAAATACTTTTGGCAATATAGTGTATATACTCCCTTCTTCCTAAAGTCGCTTTGCTTGTGCCATATAAAACAAGAAATGGTATTTTATCATGATTAATTGAAGTTAATCATCTCCAACTGAATATGATTGTAGAAAATGCAAAGTACCAGTAAAATATTGTGTTCCACAAAAATGTTGCTTTCAGTGATCGAGTCTCAACTTTTGAGTACGCCCTGCATTAGATGAAAAGTGCTGAGGTTGGGCTTTCCACGCACACGTGCACTTCTAAGTGCTTTGTAAAAAAAAAATAATAATAAATAAATAAATAAAGCCACGCTGTTTTTATCGATTCCCTCATGAGGGAGAATCCTTTTGATTAAAACCTTTCGCGGAAGTTGGCGGCACAGAATTTATTGTTCGATAAAAGCCATCAGGTTTTTTTTTTTTACCTTGTAGTAACATCAGGCCTGGTTTAAAAAGCCTAATTAAGGTTATTAATTGCATTTACCCTGCATGGACACGCCACATTGGCCCCGCCGACAAACAGGGCACATTAATCTGGGTTTAGCCCTGCCTATTTAATTAGGGAGAAATTACGATAACGGCAACATGCCAACTATTTTATTCGACTGCCTGTGATTTATGACCGCGTGAACACCCCGCTGACATTACCATTAGCCTGCGGACGAAACCTACATTTTTGTTTGGTGCTTCTTTGGCTCCAATCCAACCAAGAGCAGGACTTTTGTCGGACCTCCTGGAGATGCTTACAATGGGCCATAAAGAACTAAATTACCGTTGTTTACCTTTTTAACTCTGCACTGGAGCTAAGTGGAGGCCACCTGAGACTTGAATTGTTCATTTTAAATACCCTTCTAAACGGTTTGTTAGTTCCTCATACACAATATTGCCAAAAGTATTCGGCCACCTGCCTTGACTCACATATGAACTTGAAGTGCCATCCCATTCCTAACCCATAGGGTTCGAAATTATGTCGGTCCACCTTTTGCAGCTATTACAGCTCTTCTTGGAAGAGTTGAACTCTTCTTTTGGAAAATGTCCAAAATGTTTTGGTATCCTGGAGCATTCAAAGTTCCAAGGGGCTGAGGTCACACACTGATGTTGGTCGAGTTTTCCTGGCTCTCGACCAAACTCTAATTCATCCCAAAGTTGTTCTATCAGGTTCAGGTCAGGACTCTGCGCAGGCCAGTCAAGTTCATCAACGCCAGACTCTTTATGGACCTTGCTTTGTGCACTGGTACACAGTCATGTTGGAAGAGGAAGGGACCCGCTCCAAACTGTTCCCACAAGATTGGGAGTGTGGAATTGTCCAAAATGATTTGGTATCCTGGAGCGTTCAAAGTTCCTTTCACTGGAACTAAGGGGCTAAGGTCACACACTGATGTTGGTCGAGAAGGCCTGGCTCTCAGTTTCTGTTCTAATTCATCCCAAAGGTGTTTTATCGGGTTCAGGTCAGGACTCTGCACAAGCCAGTCAAGTTCACCCACACCAGACTCTTTATGGACCTTGCTTTGTGCACTAGTGCACAGTCATGTTGGAAGAGGAAGGGGCCCGCTCCAAACTGTTCCCACAAGGTTGGGAGCGTGGAATTGTCCCAAATGTTTTGGTATCCTGGAGCATTCAAAGTCCCTTTCACTGGAAACAACACCACACCATAATTCCTCCTCCACCAAATTTCACAATCGGCACAATTCAGTCCGAAACGTACCGTTCTCCTGGCAACCTCCCAAACCCAGACTGGTCCATCAGATTGCCAGATGGAAAAGTGTGACTCATCGCTCCGGAGAACATGTCTCCACTGCTCTAGAGTCCAGTGGCGACGTGCTTTACACCACTGCATCCCACGCTTTGCATTGGACTTGGCGATGTATGGCTTAGATCCAGCTGCCCGGCCATGGAAACCCATTCCATGAAGCTCTCTGCGTACTGTACGTGGGTTGATTGGAGGGTCACATGAAGTTTGGAGCTCTGTAGCAACAGACTGTGCACTATGCGCTTCAGCATCCGTTGACACCTTTCCGTCAGTTTACGTGGCCTACCACTTGGTGGCTGAGTTGCTGTTGTTCCCAAACTTTTCCATTTTCATATAGTTGACTTTGGCCCATTCTTTCACAATGTCCATTCCTAAGTGCTTGATTTTACACACCTGTGGCCGGGCCAAGTGATTAGGACACCTGATTCTGATCATTTGGATGGGTGGCCACATTCTTTTAGGACTATAGTGTATCTTCCATGGCAGGTTATGGACTCCACTTGCAATGGAGGTTTCACACTTCCAACTGGAAATGAGGCAGCTATTTTTTTCCCCCTTCTGACACCTTTTTTGAAGTAGGCCACTTTTGAGTCGCAGCTTTCATCTGCGTGTGGCGTCGACGTGAGGAAGTTCTCATAACACAAAGATGGCTTCAAAGAAGAAGGGTGGTGTGGGGGGCCAACTCGGCCCGGAGGAAGGCTTTGATCGCCCGAGCACACACCTCAAATGAAGCAATAGTCCAAAAGTGACGGGGATGAGTGCTTGCTGTCTGGGCTATAAACTGTAAATCTACACTTCCCGCACCCTCAAGCCCACCTGCGAAATGCGGTGGAAAGGTTACAGAACTCGCTTAAGTCTGCGCCGTTTTTATGTCGACGAAGTCATCAAGTCACTGTGTTCTGTCCGTTTATGAAATTTGCCGCCCAAAGGCGTTCTTTCTACGAAGAACATGTCGGATTATGTGTTGAAGTATTAACGTCATCACTGCTATGCTAATGGAAGATCAGTCATACAGTAAATACTGTTCAGTAACACATCATTTGAAATGTACACAGTAGAGATGCGCGGATAGGCGATTATATCATCCGCATCACCAAAGTCGTCATCCACCCGCCGTCCGCCCGAACCAACATCTTATCAGGACCGTACCCGCCCGCCAACCGCCCGCTGAAATACATCAGAGGTTGTCCGCCTTTACCACTCACAGAGCTATTTAAACCTGTTTCACAGAGTAATCATGACAATTGGAAGCCACTAATGTTTCCGCGACTATCCAATTGCGTTCATCCCGATTACAAGAATATGGGCGTGCTATGAAGCCATTGCCTTTGACACCTTCAACAACATGTAAGAACCGATTGTTAGTCCGGCAACATGTTGTGTGCATCTTCCGCAATTACACGTTCAAGATTGAAAGGCATACTGGGTGATACAGAGTACACTGATGGTTGCGATATAAACAACTTTAACACTTACTAATATGCGCCACGCTGTGAAGCCACACCCAAGAAGATTGACAAACACATTTCGGGAGAACATCCTCACAGTAACACAACATGAATGCAACACAACAAATACCCAGAATCCTTTGAATCCGTGAGAAAGCCTAAATACATTTTACACCCCCGCGCCCCCAACCCCGCCCACCTTACCGACGCATGGGGGGGGGGTTTATCCGCAGACTCCGCGGATGAGACCGCAAACCGCGCATCTCTAGTACACAGAGTGAGTGACTTCCTGTTAAAGGGGAACATTATCACAATTTCAGAAGGGTTAAAACCAATAATCAGTTTCCAGTGGCTTTTTTATTATTCTGATTTTTTTTCAAAATTTTACCCATCATGGAATATCCCGAAAAAAGGCTTTAATGTGCCTGATTTTTGCTATCTGTAGAGTTCGGTAATCGGTTAAAAAAATATATGGTGTTTTTTCTGCAACATCAAGGTATATATTGACGCTTACATAGGTTTGGTGATAATGTTCCCTTTTAAAGTCCTACTGAAACCCATTACTAGCGACCACGCAGTCTGATAGTTTATATATCAATGATGAAATATTAAGATTGCAACACATGCCAATACGACCGGTTTAGTTTACTAAATTGCAATTTTAAATTTCCCGCAGAGTTTCTAGTTGAAAACGTCGTGGAATGATGACGCGTGTTTGTGACGTCTCAGGTTGTAGCAGACATATTAGCCCAGCACCACTCACGGCTAAAAGTCGTCTCTTTTCATCGCATAATTACACAGTAATTTGGACATCTGTGTTGCTGAATCTTTTGCAATTTGTTCAATTAATAATGGAGACGTCAAAGAAGAATGCTGTTGGTGGAAAGCAGTGGATTGCAGCTGCCTTTAGCAACCGAAACACAGCCGGTGTTTCTTTGTTTGTTGTGAAGCTTTAACACAGAGCGGTCAAGCGAACATGTTTCTCTACGTCAACCAGCAAGTTTTTGGATGGGAAAATTGTGATATTAAGTCGGCTCTTACCGGAGACTTCAGTGGATTATGTGACCTCATCCTGCAGCTCAAAAAGGTGATCTTGGCTCCTCAGCTTCTCTTAGAGACACTGGCGTTCACCGAAGCCATCCGACTTTCAGATATGACTTTACAATCTCACTAAAACACTATTAAAACAATAAGCAGATAAGGAATCTTCCAGAATCATCCAAGTAAATGTGTCTAATTACATCTGAAATGCTCACACTGCCGCCCCCTGGAGTCTTCGCTTTTTTTTTTCAGTGCTTCACTCTAACTTTCCTCATCCACAAATCTTTCATCCTTGCTCAAATTAATGGGGAAATTGTCGCTTTCTCAGTCCGAATAGCTCTTGCTGCTGGAGGCTATGATTATAAACAACGTGAGGAGCCCTACAACCCCAAACGTCACGCGCACATCGTCTGCTACTTCCGGTACAGGCAAAGCTTTTTTATTAGCGACCAAAAGTTGCAAACTTTATCGTCGATGTTCTCTACTAAATCTTTTCAGCAAAAATATGGCAATATCGCGAAAAGATCAAGTATGACACATTGAATGGACCTGCTATCCCCGTTTAAATAAGAAAATCTAATTTCAGTAGGCCTTTAAGTGCAAAGGAAGTGACAAAATACTTATCCTGGATTGTAGCGCAGCAACTAACAAAATGCTTCCCTCATGTTTTTGGTCAAAGTTTTCAAATGTGCACGCAATGACTTCCTGTTCAGTGCAAAGTAAACTACAAAATAAAGGCTTGAGCTGGATTTGACCACAGTAACTAAAAAAATGTTTTTTTTAAAATGTGCACAAAACCTCTTTCTTTTAAATGCAAAGTCCACCCAAAGCTACAAACTAAAGGCTTAACCTGGATTCGACCACAGAAACTAACAAAATGCGTCTATAGTACTAACTTTTTTTTGTTATTATGCACACAGTGACTTCATGTTCAATGCAAAGTATGCTACAAAATAAAAGTTTAACCTTGATACGACCACAGTAACTAACAAAATGCATCCATTACCTATATATATATTTTTAAATTTGCACACAGTGATTTCCTGTTCAGTGCAAAGTTTAACCTTGATTCGATCACAGTAACTAAAAAAATCCATCTATTACATATGTTCTTAAATGTGCACAAACTTCCTTTTAAGTGCAAAGTAAGCTACAAGATAAAGGTTTTACATGGATTCAATCACAGTAACTACATGTGCATAAAGTGACTTCATGTTCAATACAAAGTAAGCTACAAAATAAAGGTTTGACCTGGATTTGACCAAAGTAACTAACAAATGCATCCATTACATATGTTTTAAATTTTAATACAGGGACTTACTGTTCAGTGCAAAGTAAGCAAAAAAATAAAGCTTAACCTGATTTGACCACAGTAACTAACAAAATGCATCCATTACATGTCTATTTTTTTTTAAATAGGTGCACAGTGACTTCCTGTTCAATGCAAAGTAAGCTAAAAAAAATAAAAGCTGAACTTTGATTTGACCACCGTATTTAACAAATGCATCTGTAACATATATTTTTTAAATGTGCACAGTGACTTCCTGTTCAGTGCAAAGTAAGTGACAAAATACTTATCCTGGATTCTCACGCAGCAACTCACATGCTTCCCTGATTTTTTTGTCAAAGTTTTTAAATGTTCAAGCAGTGATTTTTTTTTTTGTTCAGTGCAAAGTAAATTACAAAATAAAGGCTTGACCTGGATTCGACCACAGTAACTAACAAAATGTGCACACAGCCACTTTCTGTTCAATGCTAAGTCCACCCGAAGCTACAAACTAAAGGCTTATGCATCTATTGTATTAACTTTTTTTTGTTATTATACACAAAGTGACTTCATGTTCAATGCAAAGTATGCAACAAAATAAAAGCTTAACCTTGATACGACCACAGTCACTAACCAAAATGCATCCATTACCTATATATTTTTTTTAAAATGTGGACATAGTGATTTCCGGTTCAGTGCAAAGTTTAACCTTGATTTAAAACACAGTGACAAACAAAATCCATCTTTTAATTAGTTTCTTAAATGTGCAGAAACTTTACTTGACATATTTTTTAAATGTTCATACAGGGACTTACTGTTCAGTGCAAAGTAAGCAAAAAAAATAAAGCTTAACCTGATTTGTCCTCAGTAACTAACAAAATACATCCATTACATACCTATTTTTCTTAAATCGGTGCACAGTGACTTCCTGTTCAATGCAAAGTAAGCAAAAAAAATAAAGGCTGAACTTTGATTCGACCACAGTACCTATCAAATGCATCCATAACATATATTTCTTTAATGTGCACACAGTGACTTCCTGTTCAGTGCAAAGCGACAAAATACTTACCCTGGATTCTCGTGGAGCAACTAACAAAATGCTTCCCTAATTTTTTGGTCCAAGATTTCAAATGTTCAAACAGTGATTTTCTGTTCAGCGCAAAGTAAATTCCAAAATGAAGGCTTGACCTGGATTCGACCACATTAACTATCAATATCCAAACTTCCTGTTCAGTGCAAAGTAAGCTTCAAAATAAAGGCTTAACATGTATTCGACCACAGTAATTAACAAAGTGCATCTATTAAATATATTCTTTAAAAGTGCAAAAACTTCCTCTTAAGTGCAAAGTAAGCGATAAGATGAAGACTTTGCATGGATTCAACTACAGTGACTAACAAATGCATCTATTACATATATTGTTCAAATGTGGCATAATTACACAGTATTCTGGAGATCTGTGTTGCTGAATCTTTTGCAATTTGTACAATTAATACTGGAGAAGTCACAGTAGAAAGATGGATTTGCGAAGCTTTAGCCACACAAACACACGGTGATTCCTTGTTTAAAATTCCTGGAGGTGAAACTTTACCATGGATCAGAGCGGTCAAGCGAACATAAATCACGATGGAATGTCAACCAGCAGGTTTCGGTGAGGAAATTGTGGTTAAAAAGTCACTTCTTACCGGAGAAAAGCTGAGCTTGAGTCGTCCATAGCTGCCGTCGACTTCCCTGAGACATTGCCGTCAAGACACCCATGGAGACACACCTCCGACTATCAGGTACTATTAAACTCACTAAAACACTAGCTACACAATAGAAAGATAAAGGATTTCCCAGAATTATCCTAGTAAATGTGTCTAAAAACATCGGAATCCGTCCCAATGCAATCGCGTTTTTTTTTCCTAGTCCGTCGGTATCAATATCCTGAAACACAAATATTTCATCCTCCCTCAAATTAATGGGGAAATTGTTGTTTTCTCGGTCTCAATAGCACTTTTTGTTGGAGGGTCCCTTTTAAAATCAATATGTGAGGAGCCATCAACATGTGACGTCATCGTCTGCGACTTCCGGTAGAGGCAGGGCTTTTCTCTTAGCACCGAAAGTTGGGAACTTTATCGTCGATGTTCTCTACTAAATCCTTTCAGCAAAAATATGGCAATATCGCGAAATGATCAAGTATGACACATAGAATGGACCTGCTATCCCAGTTTAAATAAGAAAATCTCATTTCAGTAGGCCTTTAAACACGTAAACAGAACTGAGTATGTCGACTATTTCACCTAAAACATTTTATCCGATTAGTCGCTTAATCAAACTAACCGATACATTAGTCAGTTACTAAACAAATAAAAAAATTCGCCGGAGGCCCATTTGTGGTTATTTTTGGTTTGTTACTACGACAACGGCTTATGTTTGCGTGGGTCAGCGACTCTTAAGGGTGTCGACGCCACACCTCGGCATTGGAGAGTTGTAATGGGATCAGTGGACATTTCCAGGGCACACCGGGGTCCTTTAGCATCATTCACAGAGACCTGCTGACGTCCGAACCCCCGGCACCTGTCTTTTGATGGCACTTCTTCTCAGGATAATGTGACTTGTCACAAAGCCGCCACCGCTGGGCTCCTTGAACATGACAGTTAAGTGACCTCCAAAGTCTTTCGCAGGAGCGTGATGCGATTACCATGTTAGTATGACACCACACCTTTGGGCGCAAGATATGGAAGTCAACGAGGCTTCCACACTCATGCAGGATTAGTGCATTATTTGTCAGGTGGCTGGATGCTGGAATTCATGCTTTCCCTCTCAAAATGGGAGAAAAAAATGACAGAGGGTAGATAAAAGCCGTGTCTGCGTGAGTGATGGGAGGGGATTTACCATATTTTCCGGACCATAAGGTGCACCGGATTATAAGGCGCACTGCCGATGAGCGGGTTTAATTAGTTTTTTTTTTTTTCCCCACACAAAGGGCGCACAGGATTATAGGGCGCATTAAAGGAGTCATATGAGGATTATTTCCTAAATGGAAAACATTATCTGGTGCTCTTGATCAGTGGTTCTCAAATAGGGGTACTTTAAGGTATGCCAACGGGTGCATGAAATTAAAAAAAAAATATTCTAAAAATAGCAACAATTCAAAAATCCTTTCATAAATATATTTATTGAATAATACTTCAACAAAATATGAATGTAAGTTCATAAACTGTGAAAACAAAAATGCAATATTCAGTGTTGACAGCTAGATTTTTTTGTGGACATGTTCCATAAATATTGATGTTAAAGATTTCTTTTTTTTGTGAAGAAATGTTTAGAATTAAGTACATGAATCCAGATGGATTTCTATTGCAATCCCCAAAGAGGGCACTTTAAGGTGCACCTTTTTTTATGAAAATAGACCTGAATAAACATGTTCATCGGCAGTGCGCCTTATAATCCAGTGCGCCCTATGGTAGGGGGAAAAATAATTTATAATGTTATATATATATATATATATGTGTATATATATGTGTGTATATATATATATATATAATGTGTATATGTGTATATATGTATATATATATATATATATATATATATATATATATAATGTGTATATGTGTATATATGTATGTGTATATATATATATATATATATATATATATATATATATGTATATATATATATGTATATATATATATATATATGTTATGTATAAAATCGCCTGACAAGCAGGGAAATATATATATATATATATATATATAGTTTAGCTCGGTTGGTAGAGCGGCCATGCCAGCAACTTGAGGGTTGCAGGTTTGATTCCCGCATCCGCCATCCTAGTCACTGCCGTTGTGTCCTTGGGCAAGACACTTTACCCACCTGCTCCCAGTGCCACCCACACTGGTTTGAATGTAACTTAGATATTGGGTTTCACTATGTAAAGCGCTTTGAGTCACTAGAGAAAAAGCGCTATATAAATATAATTCACTTCACTATATATGTGTATATATATATATATATATATATACACAGCTACACAATACTAAAATGAATACATTCAAACAAAACGCATGTTTCTTGAATAACTGTCAATACGAATTTAATACAGCTTCACCACTTTAGTCAACTTTATTGCACTTATGAAACTTCTCTGACTTCTGTTTTTTTCTTTTTTTTATTAAATCAACATAAAAATACTCAAGATACACTTTCCATTAGTGCATCAACCCCCCCAAAGAAAACCCCTCCCTCCCCCATTCACACTCATCCACACCCACTCACACAAAAAAGGGTTATTTCTTTCTGCTACCAAAATTCTGGTTCCCACAACATATATAACAGTCTGCAAGGGACACAGTCCCTGAAACACACATGATTGTGTGTGTCGCCGGTCCACTAACACTATCATTAATTACTATTTTTACTATAATTGTTTTATATGACTTTACTTTCTTTTTTATCCAAGCATCTTTTTTTAAAATCTCATTTTATTTTATTTATAAAATAAAAAAAAAAAAACCTTATCTTCACCAGACCAGGTTGTTAATGAAATTAGACTTCTTCTGTTTGTTTGATATTGTCATTGCTGCCACAAGTGGTGGAAAAGTGAATTACAACCGAGAAAGTGACTGCTTGAAAGTCTATCCTGGTTTATTTTCTGTATTATTCCTGAACATTATAGTATTTAGAGGCAGTTCAACCAAATGAGTCACTGTAAATAAACTATTTTTTTTTTTTTTTTACCACGTGCCTTACTAAAAAAAAGATCTGGGACATATCTCACCACTGAAGCGGCGTATCCTTCTTCGACCAGGATGTTCCGAGCGCAGTTGTTGATGTGCTTGAAGCGGTCGGGCCCCAGCAAGATCCCTCCGTACCAGCGCGACACCACCACCATCACGTTGCGCACGTCCAGAATCTGCGGTGGGACATAAACAAAAATTACCCACGGATTACGGTCTAATCCTCTCATTAGAGTCCGGAGAAACACCTAATCAGAGAATCACTCGGCCCTTCAAACTATTCCTTGCAGGAAAAGTGCAATCTGTCGTTCGAGAGGGGTTCGGGGAAGTGGGGGGTACTCGCACATCTGCCAGCCCAAATTATTAATCAGAGCCTTCCCTTTATTCATCACGTGCATTTGGACACTCGGTGTCACGAGGCGCAAATCAAGAATGAGGAAACGGAGAGTGAAATCTTGAGATTAGAGGGGAACAGATTAATGCCAAAGTACTTCATGTAAATTACTCTGTGGGCTGCGAGTGTCACCAGTGGAAGATTAATCAGTGTGTTTTCTCCGAGGAACAGATATAAACTTCTGCTGTGCTGATGAGAAGGTCAGCCGCACCGGCTTCTTTCCAGTTAGTCCGAGGCGAACACCATCAAAGACCTTTCCGGTTCTGATAAAACTGCTGCCAGGACCACATGTGGGGCACAGCGGTTTTCAAACTTTTTTCAACGATACTGGTACTCGGAAAATAACTTGCCTCTCGAGTACCGCCATAATGACCAATATTAAAAAACAGTAGCGTAGAAGGCCTAAGTATTACCTAAAAACAGGACGGATGTTTACAAGTTTTAACAAGTACTGTATTTTCCGGACTATAAAGCACACTTATAATCTTTTTTTTTTCTAAAAACTCGACAGTGCGCCCTATAAACCGGTGGCATGATTTACGGATTAATTCTGGTTTTGCTTACCAACTGTCAGGTTCAAAAACTTATATCTATTTATCAGACAAGAAGCAAGGAATCATGCAGAGACAGAGTTCAATTTAGCACATGAGGAGAACGCATGGCGCTGAACACTTAAAGGGGAACATTATCACAATTTCAAAAGGGTTAAAAACAATAAAAATCAGTTCCCAGTGGCTTGTTTTATTTTTCTAAGTTTTTTTCAAAATTTTACACCTCCCGGAATATCCCTAAAAAAAGCTTTAAAGTTCTTGATTTTCCCTATTTACAGTGCGACTATCCATTTCCCTGTGACGTCATACAGGGCTGCCAATACAAACAACATGGCGGTTACCACAGCAAGATATAGCGACATTAGCTCGGATTCAGACTCGGATTTCAGCGGCTTAAACGATTCAACAGATTACGCATGTATTGAAACAGATGGTCGGAGTATGGAGGCAGAGAGCGAAAACGAAATTGAAGAAGAAATTGAAGCTATTGAGCAAATAGCTATTGACGCTATTCGGCCATAAAATGGGTGTACCTAATGAAGTGGCCCATAGCATGGCTGCCTTATTAGCATCGCCGGAAAAATGTGCAGACCAAACGATCAGGACTTTCACTCCATCACTGGAGCAACTTAAATCCGTCGATTGGTAAGTGTTTGTTTGCATTAAATGTGGGTATCTAGTTTCAAATGTACATACAGCTAGTGTAAATAGCATGTTAGCATCGATTAGCGTAGCAGGTTAACATCGATTAGCTGGCAGTCATGCTGCAACCAAATATATCTGATTAGCACATAAATCAACATCAACAAAACTCACCTTTGTTATTTAGTTGACTTAGTCGTTGCAAATGCATCTGCAGGTTATCCATACATTTCCGTGCCATGTCTGTCTTAGCATCGCCGGTAAAATGTGCAGACACTCTGGCAAATTCAATGGGGGTCTGGCGGCAGATTTCTTGCCAGTGGTGCAACTTGAATCCCTCCATGTTAGTGTTGTTACACCCTCCGACAACACACCGACGAGTCATGATGTCTCCAAGGTTCCAAAAAATAGTCGAAAAAACGGAAAATAACAGAGCTGAGACCCGGTGTTTGTAATGTGAAAATGAAAATGGCGGGTGTGTTACCTCGGTGACGTCACGTTCTGACGTCATCGCCAAAAGACCGATAAACAGAAAGGCGTTTAATTTGCCAAAATTCACCCATTTAGAGTTCGGAAATCGGTTAAAAAAATACATGGTCTTTTTTCTGCAACATCAAGGTATATATTGACGCTTGCATAGGTTTGGTGATAATGTTCCCCTTTAGTCACAGTCTCGCCCTACGCTTTAAGGTTCAGCTTCCGCGTCCCTCTTTTTATTCAGAGTTCCATAGTCAACAAAACTGAGGCCGCCTCTAAAAGGAGTGGTCACATCTATTATGAAAAAGCAGGTCCAGGACGCACAGTACGTGACGGAATGGGCTGGGGACCCTTTTGATTTCGCCTTGTCCCAACTTCATCTGCGTGTTGTCATCTTATCTTCATTGAGGTCCTCGAAGTCTTTGTCTCGTCTGAGTGCTGTCATCTTATCTTCGTTGAGGTCCTTGAAGTCCTTGGCTGTTAGCGGGCTAAAACAAAGATAACGTCCGTGGCTGAGGCCAGCTCTGACAAAACGTTTTGTCCTTGCATAGATTAGAAAAAGTCTAATTTGAGCACAATAGCTAATAACTAAAGCAACGGATTTTAAGCGTACTAAAGTTAGTGTGATAATATATACATAATTATTCTAACACCGACCTCGAAACAATTTTATTTGGTACATGGTGTAATAAGTGTGACCAGTAGATGGCAGTCATACATAAGAAATATGTGGCAATATGACTCAAGCAAACAACACCAAAATGTTATATAACGACACTTTGTGCTGGGCGAGGAATAGCTAAACATGCTTTAAAATCATCTAACATCCATTGTAATGATACCAAGTACAGGTGCGTACAGTATCTAGTCGATGCTACGATGATTACATCAATATTTTTTAGATATTTTTCAGATATTTTTTAGCATTAAAAAATCGTTTTTATCCCAAATAAATATATATATATTATGTTTATAAACTCAGTAAATATGTCCCTTGACACATGATGACTTTGAATATGACCAAATATGAATTGGTATCGGATTGATGGATTGTACTGTGCTTCAACATAGGAGTATTATTATGGTGTGTGTGTATAAGGCAAGACATATCTGGCAATTTGTTTTGCAATATTACGCAAAAGCAACTTTTCTTACCTTCTGGTACATGCTGATCTGCATTTGGGATCTGCATAAGTCTTGAAAATTTGCACACATCCGCCATTGGAGTCCATGCCGACGCTGTAGTTGATAAGCTTTTTCTTCTCTATCTTCTTGTTATGGGACATTCATAAATTTCTAATATAAAGTAGTGTAAATTTCTTACTTATACACAATATTGCCAAAAGTATTTGGCCACCTGCGTTGACTCACAAATGAACTTAAAGTGCTACCCCATTCCTAACCCATAGGGGTCAATATGATGTCGAGCAACCTTTTGCAGCTATTACAGCTTCAACTCTTCTGGGAAGGCTGTCAACAAGGTTGCGCAGTGTGTTTATAGGAATTTTCCACGATTCTTCCAAAAACGCATTGGTGAGGTCACACACTGATGTTAGTCGAGAAAGCCTGGCTCTCAGTCTCCATTCTAATTCATCCTCTAAGGTGTTCTATCGGGTTCAGGTCAGGACTCTGCGCAGGCCAGTCAAGTTCATCCACACCAGACTCTGTCATCCATGTCTTTATGGACCTTGCTTTGTGCACTGGTGCACAATCAAATTGGAAGAGGGAGGAGCCCACTCCAAAATGTTCCCACAAGGTTGGGAGCAAGGAATTGTCCAAAATGTTTTGGTATTATGGAGCATTCAAAGTTTTTTATACTGGAACTAAGGGGCCAAGCCCAACTCCTGTGAAAGCCAACCCCACACCATAATTCCTCCACCAAATTTCACACTCTGCACCATGCAGTCCGAATTGTAATGTTCTCCTGGCAACCTCCAAACCCAGGCGAGTCCATCAGATAGCCAAATGAAAAAAACGTGGTTCATCACTCCAGAGAAGGCGTCTCCACTGCTTTAGAGTCCAGTGGCGACATGCTTTACACCACTGCATCCGACAATTTGCATTGGACTTGGTGATGTATGGCTTAGATGCAGCTGCACGGCCACGGAAACCCATTCCATGCAGCTCTCTGCGTACGTGGGCTAATTGGAAAGTCACATGAAGTTTGGAGCGCTGTAGCAACTGACTGTGCAGAGAGTATTTGCACTATTCGCTTCAGCATCCGCTGACCCCTCTCTTGTCAGTTTACGTGGCCTACCACTATGTGACTGAGTTGCTGTTGTTCCCAAACTCTTCCATTTTCCTATAATAAAGCCAGCAGTTGACTTTGGAATATTTAGGTACGTGGACTTTTTCCGACTGGATTTGTTGCACAAGTGGCATTCTATGTGTTGTACTTTACTGACTCACATATAAGACAACCACTCACTTTTTTGCCATAATAAAAAAATCTTATTTTTCCACCTTTCTTCTTAGTCACTGTTCTGTATGTAATATGATAGGATAGACTTATCTCACAGTGGGGAATGTATGCTGTCGCAGTGCAGATTCAAAAAGCCCACACAAAAGTAACAAAAATAGAGCAAAAGTGCCACCACTCACCTCTAAAGGCTTAGTGTCCACATGCGTGGACAGCACCTTTTAGCTCTTATTTCCAAAATTGTGTACACTACTGAATTGGGGGTCTTATGGCCACTTATGTGGACACTTATACTGCCATCTGGTGGTGTCCGAAGAGTATAACATACAAGGAATTTGGAGGAAAAAAAAATGTAAAAATAAGAATTAGCATGTCACTAAACATGAAGTACACATTTGTGTACTTACGGACTAAGTACGTCATATCAAAAGATGATCCTTAGTTTGTATTCTAATTAGGGTCCAATAAGCCCAAATAGCAAAGAGAAATAAAAAAAAAAAGCATTTAACAAACACCTTGGGCCTAAATAGGTGGGGTACTTGAAACTTGTCACCAGGTATAATTCCAACTGTAAATCCTACTTCACTTCACTATATAAGGTGTCAGCCAATGAGGAGGCTCCTTTTGTGGGCTCTGCTCCCCCCTCCTTTCTCTAAATCTTGTGATTGGATCTGGAGGGGTTTGACCGCCAGGAAGAAAATTATTTTGTCTTCTGGGGTTTTATTTACGAACATATTTAATTGTAAGGCACAGACGGCACGCATACTTACACTTTTTTCAGAAATGATTACTGGCTGTGATGATAATGTAAATGAGGGATTTTTAATCACTGTTTTGCGGGAAATTTGATTAATATTGATACTGCGGTCGTTATCTTTCATTTTTGTTTGACTACTTTTGGATTGTTTTGTGTCATGTTTGTGTCCTCTGTTAATTTCTATTCTGAATGTTGCTGGGCCGGGTTTGCTTTTGGAATTGGAATTGTATTATTATTGGAATAATAATATAAGACACATTCTTTTTCAAGATCCACTTTCGAGGAAAACAATTTAAGATCATATTAAAATGACAGTTTTTTTTTCACCTTGCCATGCTGCCGTTTTTGTAGTTGGCTGACCTGAATAAAAGACGACCCATCTTTATCAAGAGATAAACATTTTTTTAGATTATTAAACAGGCAGCTTTTTTCCACCTTATTGGCATGTCAGGGTTCTGCATTTTGTTGACCCAGATGTAAGACGCCCATCTTTTTCAAAAATATGTTCTTAAGGAAAAAATATTGAGGACAATATTAAAAAAAAAAATCTTTTTTTCACAATATTGCTGTGTCGCAGTTCTGTTCTAACCTAAATATAAGACGACCAATGTTTTACAAGAGCCGCTTTTTGTGGGTGGGGCCAAAAATAGGACAATATTAAAAAGACAGCTTTTTCCACCTTATTGCTGTACTGCTGTTTTATACTTTGCAGACGCGAATATAAGACACATTCTTTTTCGAGATCCACTTTCAAGGAAAACAATTTAAGATCATATTAAAATGACAGTTTTTTTTCACCTTGCCATGCTGCCGTTTTTGTACTTTGCTGACCTGAATATAAGACGACCCATGTTTATCAAGAGCCGCTTTTTTTGGGGGGGGGCGAAATTTTAGATTATTAAATAGCCAGCTTTTTCCCACCTTATTGGTATGTCAGGGTTCTGCATTTTGTTGACCCAGATGTAAGATGCCAATCTTTTTCAAAAATATGTTTTAAGGAAAAAATATTGAAGACACTATTAAAACAAAATACCTTTTTCCACCATATTACATTGTTGCAGTTCTGTTCTGACCTCAATATACAAGACCTAAATATAAGACGACCCATGTTTTACAAGAGCCGCTTTTTTGGGGGGGCGGGGGGGGGGGAATTTAGATTATTAAATAGGCATCTTATTCCCACCTTATTGGTATGTCAGGGTTTTGCCTTTTGTTGACCCAGATATAAGACGCCAAACTTTTTCAAAAATATGTTCGAAGGAAAAAATATTGAAGACACTATTAAAACAAAAGTTTTTTTTCCACCATATTGCATTGTTGCAGTTCTGTTCTGACCTCAATATACAAGACCTAAATATAAGACGACCCATTTTCTACAAGAGCCGCTTTTTGTGGTGGGGGAAAAAAATAGGACAATGTTAAAATGACAGCTTTTTCCACCTTATTGCTATACTGCTGTTTTTTACTTTGCTGACCGTAATGTAAGATTTTTTTTTCAAGATCCATGTTAAAAGAAAATACAAAAACAGCTTTTTTTTACCTTTATTGCTATGTCCCAGTTCTTTTCATTGCTGACCTGAACACAAGACGACCCCATCTTTTTCAAGATTTGCTTTTTGTATACATTTTTAAGACAATGTAAACAATATTTTTTCGTCCACAACATTGCTATATTGCCATTCTGTATTTTACTGACCCGAATATAAGACACCCATCCTTTTCAAAAACCCCTTTTTAAAAAAAGTGATGAGCTGCAAGATTCTTCTCTCTCGGCTCATTGGCGCAGCGAAACACTGCTCTAAAGGCTTTAAAATCCCCTCCAAATGCATCAAAGCCATATAAAGAGAATTCACAATGTTACACTTTTTTCAAGCTGGCTGATATTTTATAGGCGTGCGCTTGCATAATAGATGACATCTAAGTCCCCCACCCCAACGTCATCGCATCAAAAGGAAAATGAAAGGAAAGTGTCTCCAAGGCCGCCCGACTGAAGAAGAGTGAGGAACTTTGAAAGAAGACCAGTGTATTTGTCAAAAAGCGCCGTGAATCATCTAATTTCTGCCCCACAGGGTCACATGTCGGCGGAAAGAATCAAAAAGAAGCGTTTCGACACCAATTTAGCCCTCATCTAACGAATAGTCGTGAACTTTGACACACTCGGTAGGTGCTGTTAACGGAACTTTCTAATGGCTTCATAAAGTTAGCGCTCTTATAATAGCCTCATTAAAGCTGGAGTGGTAATTGTGTGTGAGATTGTGAATAATCATGCCATCTGACAACAAGCGCATATTTGACACAATGAATGAAAAGATTAATAATGTCAACAGTGGGAACACTTTGCATGTTGCGCAATATGGAAATGCAGGAAGTATCCCCTCCCGTGCCAAGTCCACATTTCACATGCTGAAATGTTCCCGATGATGTTTTGTGTGAGCAATAATGATGTTTTGATAAGGGTTTCATCCGCTTCACTTTTTCCACATTTTCCTGTTACAGCCTTATTCCAAAATTGAATGAATCAGTTTTTGTCTAGAGAAGTGGTCCCCAACCACCGGGCCGCGGCCCGATTGGTACCGGGCCGCAGAAGAATTTTTTCTAAAAAAAAATATATATATTTTTATTAAATCAACATAAAAAACACAATATACACTTACAAATAGTGCACCAACCACAAAAAACTCCCTTTTTCATGACAAAAACGTCCCTTTTTCATGACAAAGAAGAAAAAAAAAAAAAAAAAAAAGAAATAAAAGGACACCCCCCCCGGTCCGCGGATACAAAAAGGTTGGGGACCACTGATCTAGAGACAATACCCCATAACGACAATTTGAGAAGGTGTTTTTTTTTTTTTAAATTGCAATTTTATTGAAACTAAGACGCCCATCTTTTACTAAAATATGTTTTAATGAAAAAATATTGAGGACACTATTAAAACAAAAGCTTTTTTTCACTTTTTTTTTTTTTTTTATTAAATCAACATAAACACAATATACACTTACAAAAAGTGCACCAACCACAAAAAACTCCCTTTTTCATGACAAAAACGTCCGTTTTTCATGACAAAGAAGAAAAAAAAAAGGACACCCCCCCGGGCCGCCGGACAAATTATTAAGCGTTGACCGGTCCACGGATACAAAAAGGTTGGGGACCACTGGTCTAGAGACAATACCCCATAACGACAATTTGAGAAGGTGTTTTTTTTTTTTTTTTAATTGCAAATTTATTGAAACTTAACTTATCACATGTTCTGTTCTAACCTGAATATAAGACCTAAATATAAGACGATCCATGTTTTACAAGAGCCGCTTTTTGTGGGGGGGGGGGGGGGGGGGGGATAGGACAATATTAAAAAGACAGCTTTTTCCACCTTATTGCTATACTGCTGTTTTTTACTGCTCTAAATATTGGCATCTTTTGTCCCGATGCCAATATTTTTGGACCAGTACGAATATGTACAGTGGGGCAAAAAAGTATTTAGTCAGCCACCGACTGTGCAAGTTCTCCCACTTAAAATGATGACAGAGGTCTGTAATTTTCATCATAGGTACACTTCAACTGTGAGAGACAGAATGTGAAAAAAAAATCCAGGAATTCACAGTGTAGGAATTTAAAAGTATTTATTTGTAAATTAGGGTGCGGGGGTCGGGAACCTTTTTGGCTGAGAGAGCCAAGAATCCAAATATTTTAAAAAGTATTTCCGTAAGAGCCATATATTTTTTTCAAGTAAGACCGCCATTCCTAGAGTATAACAGGTCTCTTATTCTTTGAAATAACATTGTTATTCTGAAGCTAACTGTGGAGGGGGCGTGGCCTGCGGGCCTGCAGCGAAGCGGGGTGTGCCAGGACCGGCCTCGAAATCAGCGACAGGTGCGTAGAAGGTTACCTAATCACCTGTCGCTCTGTTATAAGCGGCAGCCTGAAGGAGAGGCAGGGTTGGAGCTGGAGCCAGAGTACGAGTGAGAACGAAAGAGAAAAAGATAATTGCTGGAAAGCAATTAAGAGAGTTAATGAAAAATAAAACAAATATAGTAACCCTGAAACAGGCTCTCATGTCAGTGCTTGGTGGTCTGAAGAACCCCCAGCAGGGCAAGCCCTAAACTAACTAATAATAAATACTAGTGCAGTAGAAAAAGGATGGATGGATTCAAATGCATGAGCATGTTTTATATTTTGAACGTTAATTTTAAAACTTTGATTACGAGTGGAAGTAGTCATTACTTATTGTGTTAAGCAGCGTCAGCTCAGATTTATCCGAGAGCCAGGTGCAGTCATCAAAAGAGCCACATCTGGCTCGCGAGCCATAGGTTCCCTACCCCTGTTATGGTGGAAAATAAGTATTTGGTCAAATATTCAAAGCTCTCACTGATGGAAGGAGGTTTTGGCTCAAAATCTCACGATACATGGCCCCATTCATTCTTTTCTTAACATGGATCAATCGTCCTGTCCCCTTAGCAGAAAAACAGCCCCAAAGCATGATGTTTCCACCCCCATGCTTCACAGTAGGTATGGTGTTCTTGGGATGCAACTCAGTATTCTTCTTCCTCCAAACACGACGAGTTGAGTTCATACCAAAAAGTTCCATTTTGGTTTCATCTGACCACATGACATTCTCCCAATCCTCTGCTGTATCATCCATGTATCCATTTTGGTATAAACTCAACTCGTCGTGTAAAAAGTTTGCCAAAATTTACCTGAAAAACTCTCAGACCATGAGAAACTAAATTCTCTGGTCTGATGAGAAATAGATTGAACTCCTTGGCGTGAACGCCAGGCGTCGTATTTGAAGGAAACCAGGCCAATACCATATATAGATGAAAGGAAAGATGAATGCAGCAAAGTACAGAGACATCCTGGATGAAAACCGACATTGCCCAGAGATAGGTGTGCCAAACTGGTGGCATCGTTGTTTTATTAAATTTGCAAGTTAAAAAAAATTTTTTTTTTAATTTATGGGGTATTGTGTGTAGAATATTGAGGAGAAAAAAGAATGTATTCAATTTCGGAATAAGGCTGTGACATAAAATGTGGAAAATGTTGCGTTCTGACCAGGTTCGTTTGATGACACATAAGCTGGTTATAAATTAATCCCAGACAGAGTAGCTTGTTTTGATATTTTAATCCAAAGCTTTGGGAGGCCATCTATGCACAACACATTCAATTCGAGTTGATCTGCTAATACTGCCGAAGTTTCGCCTTTTACCATCTCTCACTCGCCCCCCTCCTCCTCCAGAGCAAATTTCTATATATCTATTCTCCTTCTAAGCCTGGGACATTTGAGATAAGAAGGGTGTTATTGTTGCCAGTTACATTCCAAGCTTCAAGGTCTATGCAAGCCCAACACTTAGCTGTTTTAAAATATGACTAGGATTTAAAAAGATATCTACCTCCGTCAATAACTAAATACCTCCAGGATGCACTGGACTCCATGAGTGAGACTGACCAATTTGGATCACAGGTATTAGTTACAGTACTTCTTTGATATACATTATTTCCAGGCTTTCAAAGGCCAAATAAAATGAAGTGGCGTGCCACATCTGGCCACCGGGCCTTGAGTTTGACACAGGTACATTACATTGTTGTGCGGGAAAATGCACCTCCGACGCCGAGCCACAAGCGGCAACAAACAGAGCAGAAAAGTGCACACAAAATTGCAAGGCGGGCCCCTGAGCCACGCAGTTTGCTCTCCCGACAAGACCAAGTCAAGTCCCAAATGCCAGCAGCTGGCGGCCCCCCCACACGGAGGCAGAAACAGGCCAGTAAGACCAATAGTCGAAAACCAAGAAACTTTACACAGCAATTGCCAAGTGGGCGTCAACAGCCCCGATCCTGCCATCTATCACTACTGTTGAGGATGAGGGGGCGCCCGAAACCGTCAATGCCATGACTGTCATGAAGATTGAGGAGGCTCAGCTGCAGCACCGCAGGCAATTTTTACTGCACTTTAAAGTAGGTTTGTTTTTAAAGTGAGCCTCTGTTAAAAATTCGAAAGTGTGTGTGTGTGTGTGTGTGTGTGTGTGTGTGTTGATCTTATATGTCATAAACATTAACCGTATTTTTCAGACGATAAGGCGCACTAAAAATCCTTTCACTTTCTCAAAACTCAACAGTGCGCCTTATAATGCGGTGCGCCTAATGTACGGAATAATTCTGGCTGTGTTTACCGACCTCGAAGCTTTTTTATTTGGTACATGGTGAAATGATAAGTGTGACCGGTAGGTGGCAGTCACACATAAGAGATGCGTGTAGACTAGGGATGTCCGGTAATATCGGACTGCCGATATCAACCGATAAATGCTTTAAAATGTAACATCTTAAATTATCTGTATCGGTTTCAAAATTATCGGTTTCAAAAAGTAAAATTCATGACTTTTTAAAATGCCGCTGTACAGAGTGGTACACAGACGTAGAAAGAAGTACAGAGCGCCAATAAACCTTAAATGCACTGCCTGCGCGAGCCGGCCCAGTCGCATAATATCTACGGCTTTTCACACACATAAGCGAATACATAGCATACTTGGTCAACAGCCATACAGGTCACACTGAGGGTGGCCGTACAAACAACTTTAACACTTACAAATATGCGCCACACTGTGAACCCACACCAAACAAGAATGACAAACACATTTCAGGAGAACATCCGCACCGTAACACAACAGAACAAATACCCACAACCCCTTGCAGCACTAACTCTAGCATGTCCCAAAGTCCAAGCTGCTGTTTTGAGGCGTGTTAAAAAAAAATAATGCACTTTGTGACTTCAATAATAAATATGGCAGTGCCATGTTGGCATTTTTTTCCCATAACTTGAGTTGATTTATTTTGGAAAACCTTGTTACATTGTTTAATGCATCCAGCGGGGCATCACAACAAAATTAGGCATAATAATGTGTTAATTCCACGTTTGATATCGGAATCGGTAATTAAGAGTTGAACAATATCGGAATATCGGATATCGGCAACAAAGCCATTATCGGACATCTCTTGTGTAGACTGCAATATGACTCAAGTAAACATCACCAACATGTTATGTGTTCCATTGAAAATATAGAACATTACACACGGTGCTCAAAATTCTATCAAAATGTTTTAGTACGACTTTGGGAAGCTATGGATTGTACTGTGCTTCAACACAGGAGTATTATTATGGAGTTTGTATAAGGTAAGACATATTATTTGACATTTTGTTTCGCAATATTATGCAAACGCAACTTTTCTTATCTTCTGGTACCTGCTGATCTGTATTTGGGATCTGCATAAGTCCTGAAAATTTGTGCGCGTCCACTTTTGTAGTCCATGGGACGCCGTAGTCTATACTTATTTTTCTATATCTTCTTGTAATGGGACATTCATCCTCTGTTGTTGCCATTTCTAATATAAAGTACTGTAAAGTTCTTAGTTATATCTGTCAGTAGACTAGCTATCAAAGCGCTAAAAAAATACCGGTGTGGTGAGTTTACATTATGCAGCCAAGTAACTTTGGTTATTAAGAGAGTTCCGATCGGAAGTTTTATCACGGGACACATTTCCCGTTGTTGTTGCACTAGTGAGCCACGGATGAGGAGATGCTGCTCTGTTTTTGATTGACGTAAAGTCAGAATGTCACTAAAACAGTTAGCTCCATCATTTGATACTTCTTCCACTCCCGTCCTTGCATGCTACACCGCTACAACAAAAATGACGGGGATAAGACGCTGCCGAAAGGTCAGCCACGTAAATAAGACCACAAAATGCCGCATCTTGAAGCGACTGTCAGAAAGCGGCTTGAAGATAGTCTGTAGAACATAATCTATGCCAGTGTTTTTCAACCACTGTGCCGTGGCACATTAGTATACCATGATATATTGTTTGGTGTGCCGTGTTAGATGATGTAATTTCACCTAATTGGGTTAAAAATATTATTGGCAAACCAGTAATTATAATCCACAAATGTGCCGTCGTTGAGAGTCTGTGCTGTCTAGAGCTCGGCAGAGTAACCATGTAATACTCTTCCATATCAGTAGGTGGCAGCAAGTAGCTAATTGCTTTTTATATGTCTGAAACATGGTTTGTCGTGATCACGATATGCAGACGACAGCGGGAGGCAGCGTGCAGGTAAAGAGGTATCTAATGCTTAAACCAAAAATAAACAAAAGGCTTTGAAGCTTAGGGATGGCTATGCAAGACGAAACTAAAACTGAACTGGCAACAAAGTAAACAAAAACAGAATGCTGGACGACAGTAAAAAGACTTACAGCGTGTGGAGCAGCAGACGGCGTCTACAAAGTACATCCGTACATGACATGACAATCAACAACAAAATAGGAGCGCAAGACAAGAAGTAAAACATTACACACAGGAAAACAGCAAAAAACTCCAAATAAGTCAGTGTGATGTGGCAGTACACTTACTTTGAGACAAGAGCTGTAGTGATGCATGCTTGGTTATGGTTTGAATTTCATCCATCTATCCATTTTCTACCGCTTGTCCCTTTTTGGGGTCGCGGAGTTTGCTAGAGCCTATATCAGCTTCATATCCAACAATTGCGAGAACAATATTTTATTGTCAATATCGGCTTCTGAGTTTCATTTTTTGATGTTTTCTGCTAGTGGTGAGCCTCTGGATTTTTCCAATGAAAAAAATGTGCATTGGCTCACAGAAGTTTGAAAAACATTGATCTATGCAACATTTTGAGCATCCATCCATCCATTTTCTACCGCTTATTCCCTTTTGGGGTCGCGGGGGGCGCTGGCGCCTATCTCAGCTACAATCTGAGCAAAGAACCACCATTACATGTTATGTAGACCAAAAGGACGTGTTTTACATTTAGAAAAAAATAATAATATGACTCCTTTTAATGGGCCTTATCCGGTGCGCCTTATATATGAAAATAGACCTGATTGGACCTATGGTCCGGAAAATACGGTACATAAAGCAAATTGTCCAATCTTATCTAAATGGTATCAAAAAGTAAAACAAAATATCTCTAAGGCAAAGAAACTACAATCTGTGATTATTAACGATTAAATACGAATTAACGAAGGACAAAATGTGATTAAAAAAGGATGGTATTTTATTAATGTAGTATGCTATCTGTAAAAACATTACCGTATTTCCTTGAATTGCCGCCGGGGCGCTAAATAATTTAAAATCTCTTCTCACTCCGGCACTTACCAAAGGCATGCGGTAAATTTAGGCCTGCGCTTATACATTTGAGTGTGATGTAAGGATACGATCATGAAAAGCACATTTAATAAAAAAAACTTTATTATGGTCTTACCTTTACTTATAAATGAAGTCCATGCCCAGCTCCTTCTTATTAAAAGCATCGATAACTTGTTTATAGAAGTCTTCCTTTCTTCAGTTTTAAAAGTCTCTGTCTCGATGGAGATCTTCCTTTTTTACCTCCTGCTTCGATTGAAAGTCCAGTTTAGAAAACTGTTTTATTTCAGATACGTAATCTTCCGTGTTAAAAGTGCAAGCGAGAGGAAAAAATAAACGATCGCTGCTCACTCTTGCTGCTTGTTGTCACTTCTTCTGCAGCCGAGTTGTCACAAGAAGGATCATGCGCCCTCTACCACCAGGAGGCGGGAGTCATTTAATGACTCATATTTGACACACGCAGCTACGGTATATTAAAAAAACATAGCTGCTTACTGTTCTTTTTAGTACATTCAATAGCTTGGACCTTAAATCTTACTGAAGAACTCTTAATCTTCTTCCCTTTATGCGATTTCAAATTATTGAAATCAGCCTCCTCCATTTTCAACATGATGACAGGTGAAGTGTCACTCGTGACGTGACGAGTTTGACCCGGGGGAAATTCTAGACATGCGCTAATAAAAATATTTTGCGAAACGAGTTTGACCCGGCATTAATCCTGAGCCGACGGTAATGCTAAGCATGCGCTAATTTTGCGAAACCAGGGGCGGTTCTAGGCATGCTTTTATGAGGGGGCAGTCAGAAATGTGAAGGGGGCATCATGTGTACACATCATGCTCCAGCACTTTTTTTTTCTGTGTTTATAGTAACGATGCTTTCTTCATTGAAATGGGTCTTTAGCTATGTGTCCAACCCCAACCTGGAGTAGTGGATTGCACTTTGTCAGGCCTCTACCTTCAGACCTGTCCAAATTGGGTGTCCCACCTGAAAACTAAGCTCCTGCTGGTATAGCTCTTACGGTCACTGAGGCACGCAAACCCCCTGACCACAATAAGGTGGCAATCCCTCAGGGGGGGAAACTGAAAAATAAGAATAAAAATAAATGAATAAAATAAAATAAAACATCCTTCATCCAGATTTTATCAACCAACAACATAACATTTATCCTAACTGGATGGCCTAACTCTCAAATAAATTTTGACCCAAAGAAGGACTTCACACACTACAGTCAATATTTACAAAACTGAAAGGTAGTCTGATGAATAATGATTAAAAAGAATTTCAAACTAATTTATAAAACAGAACATGGGCACTCATCTGGGCACAAAATTCATTCACTCCAATGAATGTGTGTTGCCCACTTACTTGTAAATTGATGAAAACGGCAGTGTTTTTGTTTTTAGGTGTCTTGGTCATATCAAATGAAACTTATAATTTGTTTATTACAAAATGTAGATTGAAACATTAAAGGTTGACTATGTAGAACTACAAGAAAAACAACAGAAAAATAATTCCTGCAGTCGATTGCCAGACCGTTGCTAAGTAAAACGGGCCGTTGCTAGGGACTCCACTCTGAACAGAGGACAGCAGAGGAGGACTGCTAAGCAGGATATATACCTTATGTTTCATTTTTACCGTCATTAACAGCATCATAAATGACTTGTAGCTTGTTACAGGGACAGTGGAGGCTCTCTGCCTTCCAAACCACTGCTGCTCAGAGCCTCCGCTGTCACTGCTCTCGTCAAGTTGTAAAAGAAAAAAAGGAACTCCGTAGCACCGAAAGTCCGCGACGATAAACGTGTTTATGACAGATAAGACTACACAGATACACCCATCCTAACAAGTATATGATAAATGTAGACAACTTTTCCTTTTCTTTTACTTTCATACTGCAACAGTGATTGGATGTTTACTGAGGGCTGAGGGGTGTGTGTGTCTGCTGCGCAGCCTGTGGAATGGTGAATACCCGCACAGCGGAGGGAGGGATTAGAGGGAAACCGACACTACTATATCGTGTGTGTCCCTTTTTCGGCGGATTTTTCCGCTAGTGCAGATAATTTTGTCAACTTTTAATGTAGTAATTTTATGAGTTTATTAAAATTTGCTTTCTCAAATTTTGATT
>NC_084636.1:11620101-11727601 GCF_033978795.1 Nerophis ophidion | reverse complement strand
TCTGTTAAAGGCCTACTGAAATGAGATTTTCCTTATTTAAATGAAGATAGCAGGTCCATTCTATGTGTCATATTTGATCATTTTGCGATATTGCCATAGTTTTGCAGAAAGGATTTAGTAGAGAACATCGACGATAAAGTTCGCAACTTTTGGTCGCTAATAGAAAAGCCCTGCCTGTACCGGAAGTAGCAGACGATGTGCACGTGACGTCACTGGTTGCAGGGCTCCACACATATTATCAATCAATCAATCCAATGTTTATTTATATAGCCCCAAATCACAAATGTCTCAGAGGACTGCACAAATCATTACGACTAAAACATCCTCGGAAGAACCCACAAAAGGGCAAGGAAAACTCACACCCAGTGGGTAGGGAGAATTCAGATCCAGTGGGACGCCAGTGACAATGCTGACTATGAGAAACCTTGGAGAGGACCTCAGATGTGGGCAACCCACCCCCCTCTAGGGGACCGAAAGCAATGGATCTCGAGCGGGTCTAACATGATACTGTGAAAGTTCAATCCATAGCGGCTCCAACACAGCCGCGAGAGTTCAGTTCAAGCGGATCCAAGACAGCAGCGAGAGTCCCGTCCACAGGAAAGCATCTCAAGCGGAGGCGGATCTGCAGCGTAGAGATGTCCCCAACCGATACACAGGCGAGCGGTCCATCCTGGGTCTCGACTCTGGACAGCCAGTACTTCATCCATGGTCATCGGACCGGACCCCCTCCACAAGGGAGGGGGGAGACATAAGAGAAAGAAAAGAAGCGGCAGATCAACTGGTCTAAAAAGGAGGTCTATTTAAAGGCTAGAGTATACAGATGAGTTTTAAAGTGAGACTTAAATGCTTCTACTGAGGTAGCATCTCGAACTGTTACCGGGAGGGCATTCCTGAGTACTGGAGCCCGAACGGAAAACGCTCTATAGCCCGCAGACTTTTTTTGGGCTCTAGGAATCACTAATAAGCCGGAGTCTTTTGAACGCAGATTTCTTGCCGGGACATATGGTACAATACAATCGGCAAGATAGGCTGGAGCTAGACCGTGTAGTATTTTATATGTAAGTAGTAAAACCTTAAAGTCACATCTTAAGTTCACAGGAAGCCAGTGCAGGTGAGCCAGTACAGGCGTAATGTGATCAAACTTTCTTGTTCTTGTCAAAACCTTGGAGAGGAGGAAAGCAATGGATGTCGAGCGGGTCTAACATTATACTGTGAAAGTTCAATCCATAATGGATCCAACACAGTCGCGAGAGTCCAGTCCAAAGCGGATCCAACACAGCAGCGAGAGTCCCGTTCACAGCGGAGCCAGCAGGAAACCATCCCAAGCGGAGGCGGATCAGCAGCGCAGAGATGTCCCCAGCCGATACACAGGTGAGCAGTACATGGCCACCGGATCGGACCGGACTCCCTCCACAAAGGAGAGTGGGACATAGAAGAAAAAGAAAAGAAACGGCAGATCAACTGGTCTAAAAAGGGAGTCTATTTAAATGCTAGAGTATACAAATGAGTTTTAAGGTGAGACTTAAATGCTTCTACTGAGGTGGCATCTCGAACTGTTACCGGGAGGGCATTCCAGAGTACTGGAGCCCGAAATGAAAAAGCTCTATAGCCCGCAGTCTTTTTTTGGGCTTTGGGAATCACTAATAAGCCGGAGTCCTTTGAACGCAGATTTCTTGCCGGGACATATGGTACAATACAATCGGCAAGATAGGATGGAGCTAGACTGTGTAGTATTTTATACGCAAGTAGTAAAACCTTAAAGTCACATCTTAAGTGCACAGGAAGCCAGTGCAGGTGAGCCAGTAAAGGCGTAATGTGATCAAACTTTCTTGTTCTTGTCAAAAGTCTAGCAGCCGCATTTTGTACCAACTGTAATCTTTTAATGTTAGACATGGAGAGACCCAAAAATAATACGTTACAGTAATCGAGACTAGATGTAACAAACGCATGGATAATGATCTCGGCGTCTTTAGTGGACAAAATGGAGCGAATTTTTGCGATATTACGGAGATGAAAGAAGGCCGTTTTAGTAACGCTTTTAATGTGTGACTCAAAGGAGAGAGTTGGGTTGAAGATAATACCCAGATTTTTTACCGAGTCACCTTGTTTTATTATTTGGTTGTCAAATGTTAAAGTTAAACTACCATTGTCTTTAATGGGAGCCTCCAACAAAAAGAGATATTCGGACCGAAAAAAACGACAATTTCCCCATTAATTTGAGCGAGGATGAAAGATTTGTGAATTAAGATATTGATAGTGAAAGAATAGAGAAAAAAAACAAAAGCGACGGCTCCGGGCGACGGCAGTGTGAGCGTTTTCAGATGTAATTAGACACATTTACTAAGATAATTCTGGAAGATCCCTTGTCTGCTTATTGTTTGAATAGTGTTTTAGTGAGATTTTAAAGATTGTAAAACAGGGGTAGGGAACCTATGGGTCTAGAGCCAAATCTGGCTCTCAGATAAATCTTAGTTGATATTGCTTAACACGATAAGAAATCTGCTGGTAATCTGTCAGGTTCAAACACTGATGACATCTATTAAACAGATGAGAAGCAATGAATCATGCAGAGACAGAGATCAAATTTGTCTCAATGAGGACACATGTGTCTTGGGCTGTATTCTAGTTACAAATCCAAACTACGTTCTAAAAGTCCAGCCCGCGTGCTTCCTCTATTTATTTGGGAGGTCAATTTTTAACATCACTGAAGCTGTCGCTGAGGGAAGGGGGTTATCCCGACAACTCCAGTTAGACACAATATATGTTTATACAAAAATGCAAATGTGTTGATGCTGGTGATATCGCCTTGTCTCTCTGCTCTGTCTGCGTCACGGCGGTGTTCGGCCTTGGCAGTCAGCTGGCCGTTCCTTGACACAGACACTGATACCAGAATGGCTGACAATCTTTTGGATTGCCAGTTTTGCACAGACAAAGAAAAATACTACTTCAGTACAATTGACAATAATCATAGCAACGGCCCTTAAGCATAAAAGTTGTGTGATAATATATACAAAATTACTATAACATAAGCACAGTGTTACAAATAACATTCAAAATATAAAACCTCCTCATGCATTTTAATCCATCCAACCGTTTTCTACCATACCTGTTCATGAAGTCGCATTAATGTTAAGAAGTACTTTAATTATTATTGGTTAACTTCGGAATAAAAATCTTATTAAAAAGAAAAAGAGGCTTATTATACTTAAAGAATGCTAGTGCTACATAAAAATGCATGCATTTTGTTGTATTCAGTGTTAAAAAATATTATATGGCTCTCACGAAAATACATTTAAAAAATGTTTTTGCTTTCATGGCTCTCTCAGCCAAAAAGGTTCCCGACCCCTGTTGTAAAAGATTATAAAGACATACCTCGAGGTCGGATGGCTCCGGTGAACACGAAGTGTCCCAGAGAAAAGCCGAGGAGCCAAGCTCACAGCTGGCGCTGCAGCAGGACGACAAATAATCCAATGATTTCTCCGGTAAGATATATATCACAATTTCCCCATCCAAAAACATGCTGGTTGACGTAGAGAAAACATGTTCGCTTGACCACTTCGCTTCACAACAAACAAAGAAACATCGGCTGTGTCTCGGTGCTAAAGACAGCTGCAATCCTCCGCTTTCTATGAACAGCATTCTTCTTTATAGTCTCCATTATTAATTGAACAAATTGCAAAAGATTCAGCAACACAGATGTCCAAAATACTGTGTAATTATGCGGTTAAAGCAGATGACTTTTAGCTGTGTGTGGTGCAGCTGCTAATATTTCCTGACAGTCAGTGACGTCACGCGTATGCGTCATCATTCCGCGACGTTTTCAACAAGAAACTCGCAGGAATTTAAAATTGCAATTTAGTAAACTAAAAAGGCCATATTTGCATGTGTTGCAATGTTAATATTTCATCATTGATATAAAAACTATCAGACTGCGTGGTCAGTAGTAGTGGGTTTCAGTAGGACTTTAAATCCATTAATGAACTACGAGTTGGATGCAATTATTTCTTTATTTTTAAGGGGAACTGCACTTTTTTGTTGGTATTTTGCCTATAATTCACAAAGCTTATGGAAAACAAGAACAAGTTTTTCTTTTTTTGATGCATTCTAAGTAGTAAATAAATGCGATCAAAAGTCGACTAACAATTGAGCCTATAGGAGTCGCTCTATTCTGCTTATAAAGCCCTGAAAACAACATCCAGACACCTCCATTAAAGTGTTATATATCGAATTTTTCGGACTATAAGTCACAGTTTTTTTCATAGTTTGGCCGGGGGTGCGACATATTTTTGCAGTGAGGAAGTGAGCGAGATCCAAAAAATGGTGCTTTTTAACATACTTACAGTGGGGCAAAGAAGTATTTAGTCAGCCACCGATTGTGCAAGTTCTCCCACTTAAAATGATGACAGAGGTCTGTAATTTTCATCATAGGTACACTTCAACTGTGAGAGACAGAATGTGGAAAAAAAAATCCAGGAATTCACATTGTAGGAATTTTAAAGAATTTATTTGTAAATTATGGTGGAAAATAAGTATTTGGTCAACCATTCAAAGCTCTCACTGATGGAAGGAGGTTTTGGCTCAAAATCTCACGATACATGGCCCCATTCATTCTTTCCTTAACACGGATCAATCGTCCTGTCCCCTTAGCAGAAAAACAGCCCCAAAGCATGATGTTTCTACCCCCATGCTTCACAGTAGGTGTGGTGTTCTTGGGATGCAACTCAGTATTCTTCTTCCTCCAAACACGACGAATTGAGTTTATACCAAAAAGTTCTATTTTGGTTTCATCTGACCACATGACATTCTCCCAATCCTCTGCTGTATCATCCATGTATCCATTTTGGTATAAACTCAACTCGGCGTGTTTGGAGGAAGAACACTGAGTTACATCCCAAGAACACCACACCTACTGTGAAGCATGGGGGTGGAAACATCATGCTTTGGGGCTGTTTTTCTACTAAGGGGACAGGACGATTGATCCGTGTTAAGGAAAGAATGAATGGGGCCATGTAATTGTTAAAAATCCCACTGTTTGTATCAAACATGCTTTGCTGATGAGTATTTGGCGAGCACCGTTTTGTCCTACTAAATTTTAGCAGTCCTTGAACTCACCGTAGTTTGTTTACATGTACAACTTTCTCCGACCCTGCCACAGAAGGACGTGTTTTTTGCCACTCCTTCTTTGTCTTATTTTGTCCACCAAACTTTTTATGGACATGCACAAAATGTGAGCTTTGTTGATGGTATTGACTTGTTGGAGTGCTAATCAGTCATATTTGGTCACTGCATGACTGCAAGCTATTTGATGCAAACTTGCTTTTACATATTGCATCATTATGCCTCATTTGTAGGTATATTTGAGCTCATTCAATTTGCTTTACTTATATCCTCTGTGCATGTAATTTACACTTGCTTTTCTCCTGACACATTATCTGCATGTAATATTGGCTGCCTTTCTGTAACCTATTTGCGTGCCGTCGCCAGAACACCGGTATAGACCACCGCAAATGTTACCCAGCTTGCAAATATGGTAATAAAACCACTAGATTCTAGTGACTAGAAGACAGCCAGTTGTTTCCTTTAACATGGACACACACATTTATACCTTTAGTCATTTTAAGCTAGGAATTTCGCAGAGTCAAAGACTCCGTTTTACTAATGTTTCCAATGTTGTAAAAATGTGTACAATAAATATTACATTTCTGTCAACAAAGATACTGAAATTCCACGACATAGTGAATTTGCAAACAGCTAAAATTATACAAAAAGCAAACTATAATCTGCTACCCAAGGATATACAACAATTCTTCTCAAAAAAAGAGAAATATAATCTTTAACAAAAATGTAATTTTAAAACTTTTGTACGCACGTACAACACTTAAAGGCCTACTGAAATGAGATTTTCTTATTTAAACGGGGATAGCAGGTCCATTCTATTTGTCATACTTGATAATTTCGCGATATTGTCATATTTTTGCTGAAAGGATTTAGTAGAGAACATCGACGATAAAGTTAGCAACCTTTGGCCGCTAATAAAAAAGCCTTGCCTGTACCGGAAGTAGCAGACGATGTGCGCCTGACGTCACGGGTTGTAGGGCTCCTCACATCCTCATATTGTTTATAATCATAGCCTCCAGCAGCAAGAGCTGTTCGGACCGAGAAAGCGACGATTTCCCCATTAATTTGAGCGAGGATGAAAGATTCATGGATGAGGAGAGTTAGAGTAAAGAACTAAATAAAATAAAAAAAATAACAAAAAAAGAAGCGACGGCTCCGGGCGGCGGCAGTGAGAGCGTTTCAGATGCAATTAGACGAATTTACAGGGATAATTCTAAAAAATCCCTTACCTGCTTATTGTGTAATAGTATTTTAGTGAGATTATAAAGTCATACCTAAAAGTCAGATGGCTGCGGTGAACGCCAGTGTCTCTGAGAGAAGCCGAGGAGCCAAGCCTTTTTGACAGCTACAGGAGGAGGTCCCATAATCCACTGAAGTCTCCGGTAAGAGCCAACTTAATATGACAATTTTCCCATCCAAAAACATGCTGGTTGACGTAGAGAAACATGTTCACTTGACCGCTCGGTGTTAAAGCTTCACAACAAACAAAGAAACACCGGCTGTGTTTCGGTGCTAAAGGCAGCTGCAATCCACCGCTTTCCACCAACAGCATTCTTCTTTGACGTCTCCATTATTAATTGAACAAATTGCAAAAGATTCAGCAACACGGATGTCCAAGTTACTGAGTAATTATGCGATGAAAAGAGACTACTTTTAGCCGTAACTGGTGCTCAGCTAAAATGTCCCCTCCAACCAATAACGTCATAAACACGTGTCATCACTCCGAGACGTTTTCAACAAGAAACTCCGCGGGAAATTTAAAATTGTAATTTAGTAAACTAAACCGGCCGTATTGGCATGTGTTGCAATGTTAATATTTCATCATTGATATATAAACTATCAGACTGCGTGGTCGGTAGTAGTGGGTTTCAGTAGGCCTTTAAGACCTTCAGTATATCTGCATGTGGAATTAAATCATGGAATGGAATAAGCAAATAAATCAAAACATATACTAATATGATCCACTTCAAGAAACTTTTCAAATTTCAAGTGTTTACAAAGTACAAAGAAGTACCAAAATAAACATTCTGAATTTATTTCATCCATCCATTCATTTTCAAGATAATCTTACTCCTCTCACAATATGAAATGTCATTTATTTCACCACGTATTATTTATTAATTTTTATTGCCATCACTTATGGAGTATATTGTGAATAAATTGAGAACAGGACGTGAACAGACATTTTAGCAACTTTTATGTAAAAGAATAGGGGTAGGACTAAATAAGCTCTGCTTCTTCCTACTCCTTTTCGAACATGTTGAATAGAGAAACTGAAGCGGTAGAAAATAGATGGATGGATGGGAATTGTGATGTATCGTGTTGTATGCTTGCATCTTCGAAATAAACTCAAACTCAAAAGATTTGTGTCAGCCTGCGACACATTCATTTTGATAGTAGGCTAATATAACTAATATAGACACTTACATCATGTCTTGCCTTCATTGTAACACTTATATAAGACTTTAAATTTTTTTTTGCCTCTCTCGACATTTGTGTTTTTTTCCGTCCAATATGGCTCTTTAAACATTTTAGGTTGCCTACCCCTGTTCTAGGGTTATCATCATCCATCCATCCATTTTCTACCGCATATTCCCTTTTGGGGTCGCGGGGGGCGCTGGCGCCTATCTCAGCTACAATCGGGCGGAAGGCAGGGTACACTCTGGACAAGTCGCCACCTCATCGCAGGGCCAACACGGATAGACAGACAACATTCACACTCACATTCACACACTAGGGCCAATTTTAGTGTTCCCTCTATTCCATCATTGAATTTTGATTTGTCGTTGTAAATTATGGCGCTTATTTGCCAATACTTTTGTCCATAAATGAGTAACAATCTCCTATTTGTAACGACACTATTCGGGTTACCTCGCCAGTGAAAGCATAAGGATGTCTATACCAGTGTTTTTCAACTAATGTGCCGCGGCACATACAGTCTGTTGTGCCGTGGGAGATTTTCTAATTTCACCTATTCGGGTTAAAAATATTTTTTGCAAACCAGTAATTATATTCTGCAAATTATGTGTTGTTGTTGAGTGTTGGTGCTGTCTAGAGCTCGGCAGAGTAACCGTGTAATACTCTTCCATATCAGTAGGTGGCAGCCGGTAGCTAATTGATTTGTACAAACCCCGTTTCCATATGAGTTAGGAAATTGTGTTATATGTAAATATAAACGGAATACAATGATTCGCAAACAATTTTCAACCCATATTCAGTTGAATATGCTACAAAGACCACAGATTTGATGTTCAAACTGATAAACATTTTTTTTTTTGCAAGTAATCATTAACTTTAGAATTTGATGCCAGCAACACGTGACAAAGAAGTTGGGAAATGTGGCAATAAATACTGGTAAAGTTCAGGAATGCTCATCAAACACTTATTTGGAACATCCCACAGGTGTGCAGGCTAATTGGGAACAAGTGGGTGCCATGATTGGGTATAAAAACAGCTTCCCAAAAAAATGCTCAGTCTTTCACAAGAAAGGATGGGGCGAGGTACACCCCTTTGTCCACAACTGCGTGAGCAAATAGTCAAACAGTTTAAGAACAACGTTTCTCAAAGTGCAATTGCAAGAAATTTAGGGATTTCAACATATACTGTCCATATCATCATCAAAATGGTTCAGAGAATCTGGAGAAATCACTCCACGCAAGCGGCATGGCCGGAAACCAACATTGAATGACCCTGACCTTTGATCCCTCCGACGGCACTGTATCAAAAACCGACATCAATCTCTGAAGGATATCACCACGTGGGCTCATGAACACTTCAGTAAACCACTGTCACTAAATACAGTTTGTCACTACATCTGTAAATGCAAGTTAAAGCTCTAGTATGCAAAGCGTAAGCCATTTATCAACAACATCCAGAAACTGTGGTCTGACGAGTCCACATTTCAAATTGTTTTTGGAAATATTCGACGTCGTGTCATCCGGACCAAGGGGGAAGTGAACCATCCAGACTGTTATCGACGCAAAGTTCAAAAGCCAGCATCTGTGATGGTATGGGGGTGCATTAGTGCCCAAGGCGCCATTAATGCTGAAAGGTACATAGAGGTTTTGGAACAACATTTGCTGCCATCTAAGCGCGGTCTTTTTCATGGACACCCCTGCTTATTTCAGCATGACAATGCAAAGCCACATTTAGCACGTGTTACAACAGCGTGACTTCGTAAAAAAAGAGTGCGGGTACTTTCCTGGCCCGCCTGCAGTCCAGACCTGTCTCCCATCGAAAATGTGTGGCGCATTATCAAGCGTAAAATACTACAGCGGAGACCCCGGACTGTTGAACGACTAAAGCTCTACATAAAACACGAATGGGAAAGAATTCCACTTTCAAAGCTTCAACAATCAGTTTCCTCAGTTCCCAAACGTTTATTGAGTGTTGTTAAAAGAAAAGGTGATGTAACACAGTGGTGAACATGCCCTTCCCCAACTACTTTGGCACGTGTTGCAGTTATGAAATTATAAGTTAATTATTTGTAGTGCATTCAATTGAATATGGGTTGAAAAGGATTTGCAAATCATTGTATTCCGTTTATATTTACATCTAACACTATTTTCCAACTCATATGGAAACGGGGTTTGTAGATGTCGGAAATAGCGGGAGGCAGGGTGCAGGTATAAAGGTGTCCAATGCTTAAACAAAAAATAAACAAAAGGTGAGTGCCCCTAGGAAAAGGCATTGAAGCTTAGGGAAGGCTATGCAGAACAAAACTGAACTGGCTACAAAGTAAACAAAAACAAAATGCTGGACGACAGCAAAGACTTACTGTGGAGCAAAGTCGGCGTCTACAATTTATAGCCGAACATGACATGACAATGAACAATGTCCCCACAAAAAAGGATTAAAAACAACTGAAATATTCTTTATTGCTAAAAAAAAGTAGATGCGGGAAATATCGCTCAGACATAAAATGCTACAGGAGAATACCAAAAAAAAAAGAAAAAGCCACCAAATTAGGAGCGCAAGACAAGAACTAAAACACTACATACAGGAAAACATCAAAAAAGTCAAAATAAGTGAGGGTGTGATGTGACAGGAGGTGACAGTACACCTACTTTGAGACAAGAGCTATATTGATGCATGCTTGGTTATGCTTTAAAGTCATATCCAACAATCGCAAAGACTTTTTACTATCAACTGAGTTTAGTTTTTTAATGATTTCTGTTGGTGGCGTGCCTCCAAATTTTTTCAACGCAAAAAAGGCGTCTTGTCTCAAAAAGGTTGAAAAACACTGGACTAAACAGTCAGCGTGAGTACGGATAATAAAGCCAATAAAAAATGAATACCTGGCAAAGCCAAATGCACCTGGTGGAACAAATGATTTTTCCTTGTTTTTTTTTTCCAACGGTAACATCGGAAGCCAAATTGAACACTTCCAGACCGTTGCGAGATATGATGTAAATGTCACACTTTGTTAATCCGCCGCCTGGCTGGCGGAAGATGTCAACATTTATTTTTGCAACATCGACACCTTCCAGCCGGTCCATGCATGTATGCATGAAGGAAAGATTTTAAATTGGATGAGTTGGTATTATCGGGGAATGGATTTGAATCATTACCAAGAAACACACTTGTTTGGTTTAGATTTAGCGATACCTGTTCACCCATGCTCGTGAACACATCACAACGGGACTGTGCTTGTAACACCTCATACAGTATGCACATAGTCTGCCAGAGAATAAGAAGCAGCAGCAGCAGGGCGGATTCGTGTTGCCAACTTAGTGAAAAATTTAGTAGGGGTGTCCTGATCCGATGTTATAGTATGGGATCAAATTTGCTTTCATCAAAAATATTTGATATAAGCCCCCGATAGTCTTGGAGCGTGTTTACTTTTGCAAAGTTGGAAAGCCAGTTTACATCTACCGAACCCCCAAGCAGTGAAGTTGGCACATTGTTTAAATTGTAAATAGAAACGAAATACATTGATTCACAAATTATTTTCCACTTATATTCCATTAAATACACTGAGAAGACAAGCCTGCGGCCTGTCTGGGTGTTGTTGATAAATGGCTTCCGCTTTGTCATTTTCTGTTAGTTTTGGACTGCCTTCGTTCCTGTTACTGCTCCTCTGGCTTTGTTTTAGTTTCAATGGGGATTAATTGGGTTCACCTGCCTCTGGTTAGTGGTCGCACGCTCACCTGTTGTCGACCACTAATCAGAGAGCTACTTATTCACCTCTCTCGCCACACTCGTCCTGGCTTCTTTGTTTGCTTTAAGCTACCATAACGTGAGTAGTCCCTGTCTCTAGTTCTATGCTAAGTGTAACATTGAGTGCGATCGGCACATTTTTTCTTCGTCTTGTTTTTCTGTTTTTGGTGAGTCTTAAATTTTCGAGGAATAAATCATGTTCCGACCTGCAAGTCCTGTTCTGTTTCGTTTGCACCCCAGGGGACCGAACTTTGCAGCAAGCTGCGACCCCCCGCAGATAATAGCATTGCAGAGTTTTAACTTGCACTTACAGATGTACCGACGGACTGTAGTTACTGACAGTGGTTTCCTGAAGTGTTCCTGAGCCTATGTGGAGATATCCTTTACACACTGATGCTGCTTTTTGACGCAGTACCGCCTGAGGGATCGAAGGTCCCAGCATTCAATGTTGGGTTTCCGGCCCTGCTGTGATTTCTCCAGATTCTCTAAACCTTTTGATGATATTACGGACCGTAGCTGGTGAAAACCCTAAATTCCTTGCAATAGCTGGTTGAGAAATATTGTTCTTAAACTGGACAATTTGCTCAGGCATTTTTTTCACAAAGTGGTGACCCTCGTCCCATCCTTGTTTGTATGAATGACTGAGCATTTCATGAAAGCTGCTTTTATACCCAATCATGGCACCCACCTGTTCCCAATTAGCCTGTTCACCTGTGGGATGTTCAAAATAAGTGTCTGATGAGCAATCCTCAACTTATTCAGTCTTTTTTCCCACTTATGCCAGCTTTTTTGAAACATGTTGCAGGCATCAAATTCCAAATAAAGTTTACCCGTTCGAACATTAAGCATATTGTCTTTGCAGTCTATTCAATTGAATATAAGTTGAAAAGGATTTGCAAATCATTGAATTCTGTTTTTATTTACCATTTACACAACGTGCCAACTTTACTGGTTTTGGGGTTTGTAAATGTCCTCAATAAGCACACAATGTTGGTCTTTTCTTGTATTTTATGAAGTCATTTACAAAAAATAAACAATGTATGCCATAGGAGCTAGCAGCTACAAAACAGCTAAGCACACTATAGCGCACAAGCTAGACATACGTAATAAGTGTCCTTAATTAAACAATATTCAGTCTGAAAGAGCATTTTTGTAAACATACAGTCAAGTACCAAATAATTATAGGTGCATATTAGGGATGTCCGATAATATCGGATTGTCTATTATCGGCCGATAAATGCTCTATATTGTAATTTCGGAAATTATCGGTTTCAAAAAGTAAAATTTATGACTTTTAAAACGCCGCTGTTCTGAGTGGTACACGGACGTAAAGAGAAGTACAGAGCGGCAATAAACCTTAAAGGCACTGCCTTTGAGTGCCCGCCAGTCACTTAATATCTACGGCTTATCACACACACACACACGAGTGAATACAAGGCATACTTTGTCAACAGCCATTCAGGTCACACTGAGGGTGGCCGCATAAACAACTTTAACACTGTTACAAATATGCGCCACAATGTGAACCCAAACCAAACAAGAATGACAAACACATTTCGGGAGAAATATCCGCACCATAATAATAATAATAATAATAATAATAATACATTTTACTTACAAGGCGCCTTTCTGGGCACTCAAGGACACCGTACAAAAACAATAAAATCAAACTGGATAAAAACGACAACAACAAAGATAGATAAGATAAGATGATTTACAATGAATAAGCGGTCAGGAATAGGTGTGTTTTGAGTCTTGATTTGAAGAGGGATATTGAGTCTAAGATACGAAGGTCTGGTAACACAACATACACACAACAGAACAAATACCCAGAACCCCTTGCAACACCAACTCTTCCGGGACTCTACAATATACACGCCCCGCTACCATCCCCCCAACCCCGCCCACTTCAACCTCCTCATGCTCTCTCAGGGAGAGCATGTCCCAAATTCCAAGCTGCTGTTTTGAGGCATGTTAAAAAAAAATAATGCACTTCGTGACTTAAATAATAAATATGGCAGTGCCATGTTGGCATTTTTTCCCATAACTTGAGTTGATTTATTTTGGAAAACCTTGTTATATTGTTTAATGCACCTAGCACCTAACAAAATTAGGCATAAGTGAAGTGAAGTGAATTATATTTATATAGCGCTTTTCTCTAGAATAAGAATGTGTTAATTCCAGGACTGTACATATCGGTAGATTTCGGAATCGTAATTAAGAGTTGGACAATATCGGAATATCGGCAAAAAAGTTATCGGACATCTCTAATATTTTCAATGGAACATATAAAATGTTGGTGTGGTTTACTTGAGTCATATTGCAAACATATTGCAGTCTACACATATCTCTTATGTTTGACTGCCATCTACTGCTCGCACCAACATTACACCATGTACCAAATAATAAAATTGCTTAATGCTTGTGTCCAAACTTTTGGCCTGTACTGTATGTCAACTGTGTACATTTTCAAAAGATAAATTGTGATATTTTTGCAGTGAGTACATATGGAGGGGTTCATTTGCATATCTAAAGGGAACACCTCCACACACGAACTGTTTGCAAACATACGGAAAACTGTGACTGGAGCATGTCCAAAAATATGTAGACCACGAAGTACATTCCCATTTTTAAAGTTGTAGATTTGGGAAAACGGAGCGGTGTTCTCTTAAATAGTCAGTCTAGCTTAAATTAGGTGTACCTAATGTAGTGACCGCCGGGCTTACCTGTCTCGGCGTCACCACGGCAGCGAGGTGAGGCTGGAAGGTGCTGCGCCTGTCTGTGATGCAGCTGCCATGTTTTATCTGCGGCACCTCTTCATCTACGGGACACAACGTCACACTAAGTGTGTGTCTCTGTGTGTGTGTGTGTGTGTGTGTGTGTTTAATTCACACTGAGCGATCCGTACCGTTTGTGTGTTCCGGGAAGAGATGTGTATCATCTGAGCTTCTCAAAGTAAGACCTCCGAAGTCGGGCACATCTTCTTCGTCGTCGTCCACCTCCTCCTCAGCGGTGAGGTTGACCCCCACTGACTGGTACACTTCAGGAGGTAGAGCATCAAGTATTAATGAATTGATTGAACACAACATTAGGCACACCTGCCTTGACATAGGTATTTATTATTATTATTATGCTTTAGTTCTTTGACTTTGTGTGCGTTGCAGCTATAACTGTTACTGCCTTGTGCACGGCATACAGTGCCGCTGCTACTAAAATCTTCATTTCCGGCATACAGTGCCGCTGCTACTAAAATCTTCATTTCCCGAAGGGCATGCAGCCAACTCTTGGCTGCAATGTTATCTCATTTAAAAATCCAATTAAAAAAAATACTCCCTTTTGATTGATCTGCAATTTCCCAAAATATTTACTGGCTGCAGTGTGCAAGTGCACTGCATCACAATGACAGTTTATATTATTACGACCTTCTCATGAAAGGTACCCAGAATGCACTTCCTTGATAAGACGGCAACAATTTTAAGACAAAAAAAAAAAAAGAATCGAGGTAAAGCGAACTACAGTCCAAACCCCGGAAGTTGAACGCAATTCAGAATCTGACCCGGAAAAATATGCAAGTTATTAAGTGTACTGAGTGAGCACGATGTGTCCATCATGTTCTCATGTGTCATGTTTTTTTTTAATTTTTTCGGACTACAATGTGCAATAATGTTATTTGTGTATATGTATATATATGCATATGTGCATGTGTATGGTTGTGTGTGTGTGTGTATATATATATATATATGTATTAGGGCTGTGGATTTTTGGGTGTCCCACGATTCGATATTGATTTTTGGGGTCACGATTCGATTTTTTTTTCCGATTCGATTCAATTCAAAAACGATATTTTTCCGATTCAAAACAATTCTGTATTCATTCAATACATAGGATTTCAGCAGGATCTACCCCAGTCTGCTGACATTCTAGCAGAGTAGGAGATTTTTTTGGACAAAAAAAAAAAGCTTTTATAATTGTAAAGGACAATGTTTTATCAACTGATTGCAATAATGTAAATTTGTTTTAACTATTAAACGAACCAAAAATATGAATTATTTTATCTTTGTGAAAATATTGGACACAGTGTGTTGTCAAGCTTATGAGATGCGATGCAAGTGTAAGCCATTGTGACACTATTGTTCTTTTTTATTATTTTTATAAATGTCTAATGATAATGTCAGTGAGGGATTTTTAATCACTGCTATGCTGAAATTGTAACTAATATTGATACTGTTGTTGATAATCATTTCTGTTTCACTACTTTTGGTTTGTTCTGTGTCGTGTTTGTGTCTCCTCAATTGCTCTGTTTATTGCAGTTCTGAGTGTTGCTGGGTCAGGTTTGGTCTTGGAATTGGATTGTTATTATATTGCTGTGTAGTGGTTTGTAAGATTGATTTAAAAAAAAAAAATAGATTTTTTTTAAAAATGAGAATCGATTCTGAATCGTACAACGCAAACGATTCAATTCGAATCGATTTTTTCCCACACTCCTAATAAATATATATATATCATCTTTATCTTTTTTTACTATTATATTACTAAATTATTGCGTATGGTCTAATTGTGTTGTACTTTGAACCTGTTCACTGTAATAATGACAAAACTCCATTCTATTCTAACTGTGCTTAACTTCTTCTTACACTTGCATGACTCGTCGAAATGTAGTCACTTAAGTTGGTGTTTTATTTTGGGGTGTCGGCTGACATCAGCACAAATCATATGTCGTTTTCCAATCCCCGTTTCCATATAAGTTGGGACATTGTGTTAGATGTAAATATAAACGGAATACACTGATTTGCAAATCATTTTCAAGCCATATTCAGTTGAATATGCTACAAAGACAACATATTTGATGTTCAAACTGAAAAACATTTTTTTTGTGCAAATAATCATTAACTTTAGAATTTGATGCCAGCAACACGTGACAAAGAAGTTGGGAAAGGTGGCAATGAATACTGATAAAGTTGAGGAATGCTCATCAAACACTTATTTGGAACATCCCACAGGTGTGCAGGCTAATTAGGAACAAGTGGTGGCATGATTGGGTATAAAAACAGCTTCCCAAAAAATGGTCAGTCTTTCACAAGAAAGGATGGGGCGAGGTACACCCCTTTGTCCACAACTGCGTGAGCAAATAGTCAAACAGTTAAAGAACGTTTCTCAAAGTGCAACTGCAAGAAATTTTGGGATTTCAACATCTACGGTCCATAATATCCTCAAAAAGATTCAGAGAATCTGGAGAAATCACTCCACATAAGCGGCATGGCTGGAAACCAACATTGAATGACCGCACTGTATCAAAAACTGACATCAATCTCTAAAGGATATCACCACATGGGCTCAGGAACACTTCAGAAAACCACTGTCACTAAATACAGTTTGTCTCTACATCTGTAAGTGCCAGTTAAAGCTCTACTATGCAAAGCGAATGCATTTATCAACAACATCCAGAAACACCGCCAGCTTCTCTGGGCGCGAGATCATCTAAGATGGACTGATGTAAAGTGGAAAAGTGTTCTGTGATCTGACGAGTCCACATTTCAAATTGTTTTTGGAAATATTTGACATCGTGTCATCCAGACCAAGAGGGAAGTGAACCATCCAGGCTGTTATCGACGCAAAGTTCAAAAGCCAGCATCTGTGATGGTATGGGGGTGCATTAGTGCCCAAGGCATGGGTAACTTACACATCTGTGAAAGCACCATTAATGCTGAAAGGTACATACAGGTTTTGGAACAACACATGCTACCATCCAAGTGCCGTCTTTTTCATGGACGCCCCTGCTTATGTCAGCAAGACAATGCCAAGCCACATTCAGCACGTGTTACATCAGCGTGGTTAGGTAAAAAAAAGAGTGCGGGTACTTTCCTGGCTCGCCTACAGTCCGGACCTGTCTCTCATTGAAAATGTGTGGCGCATTATGAAGCGTAAAATACGACAGCGGAGAACCCGGACTGTTGAACGACTGAAGCTCTACATAAAACAAGAATGGGAAACAATTCCATTTGCAAAGCTTCAACAAGTTTCCTCAGTTTCCAAATGTTTATTGAGTGTTGTTAAAAGAAAAGGTGATGTAACACAGTGGTGAACATGCCCTTGCCCAACTACTTTGGCACGTGTTGCAGCCATGAAATTCTAAGTTAATTATTATTTGCAAAAAAAAATATTACGTTTATCAGTTTGAACATCAAATATATCGTCTTTGTAGTGCATTCAACTGAATATGGGTTGAAAAAGATTTGCAAATCATTCTATTCCGTTTATATTTACATTTAACACAATTTCCCAAATCTTATGGAAACGGGGTTTGTATATGCAGTGTATATTTTTAGCGGCTTGGTGTGTGTAAGATTAATATTAAAATATGCTTATGTGTATGTGGGGGGGGGGGGGGGGTGCTCAGGGCAAGGGAGCAACATGTCACCCGGGGCAACTGTGCGGCTCATTGACGTGGATTTAATTTTTTTAAGCAGCCGCGGTTGCCCGGTGGCACAAAGTAAAACGTCCTATCTAAGATACAGACAGCTCCAATTAACCGCTGCTTGCGAGAGTTTTAGCCGCTAATTGTGATTACCACAAGTTTGAAAGGTGGCCAACTTTTCCTCAAACAACCAAATCCCTCATTTAATCCTCGGCGGCCTCGTTACATTGTCCCGACGGCCCGTGTCTCCTTTGTCCCGTTGGCACCTTCTCACTTCCTTTTGGGTGACTCGACACCTCCCGCCCACCACAAGCCCGCGCTGTGCCAGGGGCCGTCAATCAGGCGTCTCGGAGCTCAGCCGTATTACCACATGAATCCCAGAGAGCAGACGTTCAATGCCACACAACAATCGGCGAGGACTATTAAGGGCTCCCCCCCCCCTCTTCCGGCCCCCCGTCTGCGCTTTTTAGTCAAAGGAAAGTCAGTAATGGACTCGGTCCGCCATCGACCTCGCTGATGACCTTATTCACAGTGACACTTGTACGAAATCTTTCATTTGGGTAGCATCCCCACCCCCTCAAAAGATGCTGTCAAGGCAACCAGAGGTATTAGTTAGATATTCATCACAATGCGGTGCTGTCACTCAAAGTCAGACGCCGGGCGGCGTTCCAAGCCTAAACAGGCTTTTGTGCGCCGCACACACTGAAATCCGTGACTGTAGAGAGCCACCATGTAGCCAGCCGGGCATCCACTTGCTGTTTATGGACCACAAAACAATATGGTTCCAATCATCTCAAAAGCAGTGCATGGAGGCAACATTTGTCACGTGCCAAATTTTTCGGACCATAAGGTGCAATAAAGAGGTCATGTGATGATTTTTTTTTATTTCTTTCTACATTTAAAGGCCTACTGAAATGAGATTTTCTTATTTAAACGGGGATAGCAGGTCCATTCTATGTGTCATACTTGATCATTTCGCGATATTGCCATATTTTTGCTGAAAGGATTTAGTAGAGAACATCGATAAAGTTTGCAACTTTTTTGTCGCTAATAAAAAAGACTTGCTAGTACCGGAAGTAGCAGACGATGTGCACGTGACGTCACGGGTTGTGGAGATCCTCACATCCGAACAATGTTTACAATCATGGCCACCAGCAGCGAGAGCGATTCGGACCGAGAAAGCGACGATTTCACCATTAATTTGAGCGAGGATGAAAGATTTGTGGATGAGGAAAGTGAGAGTGAAGGACTAGAAAAAAAAAAAAACAGACGGCAAAGCAATTCAGATGTTATTAGACACATTTACTAGGATAATTCTGGAAAATCCCTTATCTGCTTATTGTGTCACGAGTGTTTTAGTGAGATTATATGGTCGTACCTGTACAACCTGAAAGTCGGAGGGGTGTCTCCAAGGGAAGCCACGTTTCTCGACGAGGCGAAGGCAGCCGGGCTGAGATTTTGTTTTTATCCCCCCTCCTCCACGGTGGAAGCATCCGACAGTCGGGGGCGGCCGGTGGGAGGAGGCAAGAGAGTCCGCAGCTGCAGGAGGAACGACGCAAGCTCTCCGCTCGTTTCTACGGTAAGAGCCGACTTATTACCACCATTTTCTCACGGAAAACTGCCGGTTGACATGTGGTAGGGAACCATGTTCGCTTGACCGCTCGGTTCCATAGTAAAGCTTCACCGGAATGTAAACAAGGAAACACAGGCTGTGTTTGTGTTGCTAAAGGCGGCCGCTTCCCACCTACATCTTTCTTCTTTGACGTCTCCATCATTAATTGAACAAATTGCAAAAGATTCAGCAACACAGATGTCCATAATACTGTGTAATTATGCGATTAAAAGAGACTTATAGCTGTGAACGGTGCTGGACCAAAATTTCCTCTACAATGCGTGACGTCACGCGTCATCATACCGCGACGTTTTAGCATGATCCTTCCGCGCGAAATTTAAAATTGCAATTTAGTAAACTAAAAAGGCCGTATTGGCATGTGTTGCAATGTTAACAGTTCATCATTGATATATAAACTATCAGACTGCGTGGTCGGTAGTAGTGGGTTTCAGTAGGACTTTGAAACACATTCTTGTGGTCTACATAACATGTAGTGGTGGTTCTTTGGTCAAAATCTTGCAGAGATTATGTTTTTCAGATCATTTTCAAGCCGCTTTCTGACCGTCTCTTCAGGATGCCCCGATTTTACAAGACCCAAAACCAGTGAAGTTGACATGTTGTGTAAATGGTAAATAAAAATAGAATACAATGATTTGCGAATCCTTTTCAACTTATATTCAATTGAATAGACTGCAAAGACAAGATACTTAACGTTCGAACTGGAAAACGTTTAGTTATTTTTTGCAAATATTAGCTCATTTGGAATTTGATGCCTGCAACCTGTTTCAAAAAAGCTGGCACAAGTGGCAAAGAAGACTGACAAAGTTGAGGAATGCTCATCAAACACGTATTTTGAACATCCCACAGGTGAACAAGCTAATTTCGAACAGGTGGGTGCCATGATTGGGTATAACAGCGGCTTCCATGGAATGCTCAGTCATTCACAAACAAGGATGAGGCAAGGGTCACCACTTTGGGAACAAATGCGAGAGCAACTTGTCTAACAGTTTAAGAACAATCTTTCTTAATGAGCTATTGCAATGAATTTAGGTTTTTCACCATATACGGTCCGTAATATCATCAAAAGGTTCAGAGAATCTGTAAGTGCAAGTTAAAACTCTACTATGCAAAGCCAAAGCCATTTATCAACAACACCCAGAAACGCTGCAGGCTTCGCTGTGCACCAGCTCATCTAAGATAGACTAATGCAAAGTGGAAAAGTGTTCTGTGGTCTGACGAGTCCACATTTCAAATTGTTTTTGGAAACTGGATGTTGTGTCCTCTGGAACAAAGAGGAATAGAACCATCTGGATTGTTATCGGCGTAATGTTCAAAAGCAAGCATCTGTGATTCATATATCTTTGCAGTCCATTCAACTGTATATAAGTTGAAAAGGACTTGCAAATCATTGTATTCTGTTTTTATTTACCATTTACACAACGTGCCAACTTTACTGGTTTTGAGTTTTGTAAAAAATGCAGTTTATTTGCGGTAATGAATGTGATTAGTTTTATTAACTTGGTTGCAGACTCATATTTAGCCGCTAGACGCTTAATAAATACAGAGTGAGCCAGAGGTGTTTGTGGTAATGATAATTATGTACTTTTTCACAAAAAATGCCCGATAATGAACAATCGGCACATCCCTATCTGAAATCAAAAAAACTTGTGTGCCATATTCAAATGTATTGAGACCGGCTCGCAAACAAACGACTTGCAAGTCTGAACCGGTTTCGATCCGTCGCTTCCAAGAGGAGCTCAAAAGACTCGACTCGTTCGCAAACGTCACATCCCTACCAGGCAAGATCTGTGACCCACCACCCACCGTTTGAAAACCATTGCCAATTTGTTACGCTTCTCAGGCAAAAGTATTTCCCATTTTTGCTTGATGTACAGCTTATCGTATTTCCTTGAATTGCCGCCGGGGCGGTAATTAATTTAAAACTTCTTCTCACTCCGGCGTTTACCAAAGGCATGCGGTAAAGGCAAGCACGCGCTAATTATTTTAAAACCTCTTCTCACTCCGGCACTTGCCAAAGGCATGCAGTAAATTTGGGCCTGCGCTTAAAAATTTGAGTGTGATGTAAGGATACCATCATTAAAAGCACATTTAATTAAAATTGTTTTTATTTTGGTCTTACGTTTACTTATAAATGAAGTCCATGCGCAGCTCCTTACGATCAAAAGCATCGATAACTTGTTCCTTATCTTTCTTCAGTTGTAAAAGTCTCTCTGTCTCGATGGAGATCTTCCTTTATTACCTCCTGCTTTGATTGAAAGTCCAGTTTAGAAAACTGCTATCAGTTAGCTCGGCTCCTCACGTGTAGTGCGGGCGACAACAGAATTTCCTCGAACAACTCCCCCTCCCGTTCTGCTCCGTGGGTGATCTCTTTATCCCACCGTTGCGACCATGAGGTGTTTTTGTATGAATAATACCTGGGTATTTATGACTGGAACATGCTTTATTTCAGCCCGGTTGTTTACATAGCCAGCATAAGAGTAGTGGCGTTACATCCTAAAAGGTTCGTTGTGCACCCCCCTCGTCATATCCATTCCCAGCATACTTGTTGTCACTTCTTCTGCAGCCGAGTAGTCGTAAGAAGGATCACTAGCGCCCTCTACCACCAGAAGGCGGGAGTCATTTGATGACTCCTATTTGACACACGCAGCTACGGTATATTAATAAAACATAGCTGCTTACTGTTCTTTTTAGCATATTCAATAGCTCGGAGCTTAAATCTTACTGAATAGCTCGTAATCTTCTTCCCTTTATGCGATTTCAAATGATTGAAATCAGCCTCCTCCATTTTGAAAATGATGACAGGGGAAGTGTCACTCGTGACGTGACGAGTTTGACCCGGTGGAAATTCTAGGCATATGATAATTATGTAGCGAAACAAGTTTGACCCGGCGTTAATCCTGAGCCGGCGGTAATGCTAAGCATCCGCTAATTATTTTGCGAGACGAGTTTGACCCGGCAGTAATTCAAGGCAGGTGCATACTACCGTATTTTTCGGACTATAAGTCGCAGTCTTCTCCACAGTCCACAGTTTCTTGTTTTTTTTTAATAGTTTGGCCAAGTCTCACCCCCGGCCAAACTACAAAAAAAAACACGATTTGTAGTCCGAAAAATACGGTATATGCCCGGCGGCAATTCAAGGAAATACGGTAAGTGGTTCAACAGTCCAATGGGAGACGGGTCTCCCATTGGACTAGGAAGTCAGTGGTTTGGCATTGCATTGCTAAAATAAGCAGGGGCGTCCATGAAAAACCCGTTGCTTGGATGACAACATATGTTGCACCAAAACTTGTATGTACCTTTCAGCATTAATGGTGCCTGCACAAATGTGTAAGTTACCCATGCCTTGGGCACTAATACACCCCCTTACCATCACACATTAGTGGGGGTGGGACATGTCCACCCTCAGGCAGAAAATGAACAACGCACTTCATCCGGAAACTGAATCTGCAGACATCCAAAGCACCGAGCGACTGCAAACTTGTTATTTTAGAGTCACAATGCGTCGCTAGTTGCCTGGATCTTTTATGCAAATGACTCATCAGTGGGATGCAGGATTTCTTGTTACAAGAAGATTACACTGGATGGCTGCTCAATGGCGACAAATGAAGAGCGTGTGCTGCGCTCTGCGGCGGCACCTTGCCAAGAATCCGCCGTGCACACTTTAAAACTGTTGGATTGTAATACCGTGTGTATATATTAGATTTGCCACTGTTTATTCTTGTGCTTATAGATTGTACATCTATTGACTGCATCCTACTGAGAGATGTTCCCTATTTGTCCTTGATTACTTTCCTGCAGCCGTTGCAATGGATGCCAAACATCCCATAAAAACAAGGTGACATTAAAGGCCTACTGAAATTAGATTTTCTTATTCAAACGGGGATAGCAGGTCCATTCTATGTGTCATACTTGATCATTTCGTGATATTGCCATATTTTTGCTGAAAGCATTTAGTAGAGAACATCGACGATAAAGTTCGCAACTTTTCGTCGCTAATAAAAAAAAGCCTTGCCTTTACCGGAAGTAGCAGAAGATGTGCGTGTGACGTCACGGGTTGTAGGGCTCCTCACATTGTTTATGTGAGCCTCCAGCAGCAAAAGCTATTAGGACCGAGAAAGCGACAATTTCCCCATTAATTTGAGCGAAGATGAAATATTTCTAGATGAGGAAATTTAGAGTGAAGGCCTAGAAAGAAAAAAAAAGGCGATTGCAGTGAGAGCGATTCAGATGTTTTTAGACACATTTACTAGGATAATTCTGGGAAATCCCTTATCTGCCTATTGTGTTGCTAGTGTTTTAGTGAGTTAAATAGTACCTTAAATTCAAAGGGGTGTGTCTACGGGTGTTTTGACTCCAGAGTCTCTGAGAGAAGTCACGGCAGCTGCAGGAGGACGCTGACTCCGCTGATCCCCGGTAAAGGGCGACCCTTTTCCACAATTTTCTCACCGAAAACTGCCAGTTGAGATGCAGTCGGGATCCATGTTTGCTTGACCGCTCTGATCCATAGTAAAGCTTCACCTCCGGGAATTTTAAACAAGGAAACACCGTGTGTTTGTGTGGCTAAAGGCTAAAAGCTTCCCACCTTCATCTTTCTACTTTGACTTCTCCATTATTAATTGAACAAATTGCAAAAGATTCAGCAACGCAGATGTCCAAAATACTGTGGAATTGCGCGATGAAAAGAGACAACTTTTAGCCGTGAGTGGTGCTGGGCTAAAATGTCCCCTCCAACCAATTCAAATTCTGTGACGTTTTCAACAGGAAACTCCGTGGGAAATGTAAAATTGCGATTTAGTAAACTAAACCAGCCGATTTGGCATGTGTTACAATGTTAATATTTCATCATTGATATATAAACTATCACACTGCGTGGTCGGTAGTAGTGGGTTTCAGTAGGCCTTTAAGGAGGACGCACACGTTAGCCATACTAGCCTATCTATGAGTCAAATGTCAACAGTAATGTCAGGCTAGGTTAGCATAACTGTTGAAAAAAAATGAAAAAAATTAAACTTTCAGCTCCCACTTCTGCAACTGACAGGGCTGCATTTTTAGATGTAAAGCAGATCTATTCAACTGGGTGCCCTCGGGCCACATCCGGCCCACAAAAAGTATTGAGGAAACTATTAGAAACCGGGTTGTGACAGCGAAGCATACAGTCGTGGTCAAAACTTTACATACACTTGTAAAAAACATAATGTCATGGCTGTCTTGAGTTTCCCATAATTTCTACAACTCTTGTTTTTTTTGTGAGAGTGATTGGCAAACATACTTGGGTACATGTCCCTTGGCAAGTTTCACTGCAATAAGGCGCTTTTGGTAGCCATTGACAAGCTTGTAGTTGAATTATTGACCATTCCTCTTGACAAAATTGGTGCAGTTCAGCTAAAGTTGTTGGTTTTCTGACACGGACTTGTTTCTTTAGCATTGTCCACACGATTAAGTCAGAACTTTGGGTAGGACATTCTAAAACCTTCATTCTAGCCTCATTTAGCCATTTTTTTTACCACTTTTGAGGCGTGTTTGGGGTCATTATCTTGCTGGAACACCCAACTGCGCCCAAAACCCAACCTCTGGGCAGATGAATTTCGGTTGTCCTGAAGAATGTGGAGGTAAACCTCCTAAAGTGCCAGTTCCATTGACAGCAAAACAGGCCCAGAGCAAAAAACTACCACCACCATGCTTGACGGTAGGTGTGGTGTTCCTGGGATTAAAGGCCTCACCTTTTCTCTTTCAAACATATTGCTGGGTATGGTGGACAAACAGCTCCATTTCTGTTTCATCTGACATCACATGTACAAAGATAAGATGTTTTTTGTAAACAAAAAGTATGTGCTCCAATCAGTCGATCACAAAAAAAAAGTTGTAGAAATTATTGGAAACTCAAGACAGCCATGACATTATGTTCTTTACAAGTGTATGTAAACTTTTGACCACGACTGAGCACTGTATAACTGATATACCACAGAAACCTTTACTATATATGTATATATATATATATATATATATATATATATATATATATATATATATATATATATATTAGAGATGTCCGATAATATAGGACTGCCGATATTATTGGCCAATAAATGCTTTAAAATGTAATATTGGAAATTATCGGTTTCAAAAAGTAAAATTTATGACTTCTGAAAACGCCTCTGTACAGAGTGGTACACGGACGTAGGGAAAAGTACAGAGCAGTTGCGTCTCCCAGTCACACTTGCCAACCCTCCCGATTTTTCCGGGAGACTCCCGAAATGTAAGTGTCACTCCCGAGGCAACCATTCTGCCAAATTTTTCCCGATTTCCACCCAGATAACAATATCGGGGGCGTGTCTTTAAGGCACTGCATTTGCGGCTTTTACAGACGTACACAAGTGAATGCAAGCATACTTGGTCAACAGCCATACAGGTCACACTGAGGGTGGCCGTATAAACTTTAACACTGTTACAAATATGCGCCACACTGTGAACCCACACCAAACAAGAATGACAAACACATTTCGGGAGAACATCCGCACCGTAACACAACATAAACACAACAGAACAAATACACAGAACCCCTTGCAGCACTAACTCTTCCGAGACACTACAATATACAACCCCCCAACTCAACCTCGTCATGCTGTCTCAGGGAGAACATGTCCCAAATTCCTAGCTGCTGTTTAGAGGCATGTTAAAAAAAATAATGCACTTTGTGACTTCCATAATAAATATGGCAGTGCCATATTCCCATTTTTTTTCCATAACTTGAGTTAATTTATTTTGGAAAACCTTGTTACATTGTTTAATGCATCCAGCGGGGCATCACAACAAAATTAGGCATAATGTGTTAACTCCACAATTGTATATATCGGTATCGGTAGAAAATCAGAATTGGTAATTAAGAGTTGGACAATATCGGATATCGGCAAAAATGGCCATTATAGGAAATATCTAATATATGTATGTATGTATGTATGTATCTATATATATATATATATATATATATATATATATATATATATATATATATATATATATATATATATATATATATATATATATATATATGTAAGTATGTGAATGTGTGTGTGTATATGTGTGTGTATATATGTGTATATATATATATATATATATATATATATATTAGGGGTGTAACGGTACGTGTATTTTTATTGAACCATTTCGGAACGGGGGGTTCGGTTCGGAGGTGTATCGAACGAGTTTCCACAAGGACATATTAGGTAGCACAATGCAGAGCCAGGCACAACACACGGCAGGCTAGCAGCGACCGGGCTAGGACAACATGTAAAAGCCAGAGCTGGAAGACCCTCCTGCCTCGTTAACATCTCCCGTTTGGGAACACTTTGGCTGCGCGGTGCGATACAACAATGGAGGACGGAGGTTTGCCAACATTGTTGAGCAGCAGTAGGGTATTCTTCTGCCAACACGTCAAACATGCTAACCCCTTTGAAGCGGCACCGACCCCCAAGTTATGCTCGCTTTAAGGAAGAGAAAGAGGAGCGTGGTGCAAACACTGCATTCAAGCAGCCTCTCCTCGGCGAGTCAGGCAGGGCTGAAGTAATAACAAATGTTTTTATAGCAGCAGATTTAAGACTGTCCATCCATCCATTTTCTACCACTTGTCCCATCCGGCGTCACGGGGGGTTGCTGTATTGCGTTAAAAACAAAATTTTGACACACTTCTATGGTGGAAGAACAATGACCCCATATATCCTCTTACTGCCAAGTTAGCCAGGCTGGGGGGGGATAAAGAAAAGTTAATCTGAGGCTGAGTTGACTTGAAACTGTTTTAATGTTGCACTATTTATATGTAGAAGAAAAGTTTTGTCATTTTATTTCATCTGAGCAACAACTGGAGGCAGTTTAATGTTGATTAACGTGGACCCCGACTTAAAGAAGATGAAAAACTTATTGGGGTGTTAGCATTCAGTGGTCAATTGTACGGAATATATACTGTACTGTGCAATCTACTAATAAGTCTCAATCAATCAAAAAAAGCACTTTATATGTAGAAATTTGTGTTAAGAAACCGATCTGAGCCTTATCTTATTTAGTTTTTATTTTATATATGTTGACCACATAAACCCTGGCAATGGACCCTGTGTGTATATTAGAGATGCACGGTTTGCGGTCACAACCGCGGAGTCCGCGGATAAACCGCGGGTCGGGCGGGTGACATGATGAAAAAATTTATTTTAAATACATTCAGGCGGGTGGTGGTTGAACCAATTCGGAAAAATATATTGTAATAATCCCAGGAATGTAGGCTCATAAAACTTCTTTGTTTGTCTTGTCTTTATTGCACAAAATGTAATACAACCACACAACAGCTCTCATGTCTCTAACACTTTTCTCGGGACAAGTCCAACTGTCACTTCCTGTCGATAACATCACTTCCCTATCTCTCCCGGAAGTCCCGCCCCCCCAGCCAAAGTCATTGGCTAACACCCCGTAGCCAGCCGCTACATTATACATAGTTAAATGTTATGTTGAAGAGGTTCATTTAGCCTACTGACGTGTATTTATAAATGGTTGATTTACATAGGCTAATAAGTAAAGTGTTGTACCTGACAACTCTTGATGGTACAATCTCTATAAAACATCACAGACAACGTCACGCTAACATCACGTGACACCTATGATGAAGGCTGCAGAAGCAAGGTAGCCCAAACTTGTCAGGTACAACACTTAACCTTACTAGCCTGTAGAAATCAACCATTTATAAATAGTTAAATATTGTTACCCACATACGAAAAACGAGCAGCACTCTTTGAAACAGTATGTGGGCATACTTTTATTTTGAAGTGTCTCGTTTGGTCTGTCGACGGATGTAAGGAAGCTACTTCCGGGTATGGCCAACGAGGTATTTGTCGTTTGTTGGTATTTTACTTGGTAAAATGTTTGATGCACATGCTGTGCATGTTATTATTTTTACGTTTGTAACCTGCTTTATTTATTACAGTAAGCCTTCAAATAAATCTGTTCAAGAAAGCCATTGTGTCTGTGCTATTTGGAGGGAGTTACACTTTCTAACCTCACTAATGCCTTGCATCGTCTATATTAGATATGTAACAACGGGAGGGTGGCGGGCGGGTGTGGCTTTGACGAAATGTTGGTTCGGGTGGATTGCGGATGGATGACTACTTTTGTGATGCGGTTGCGGGTGATATAATTGCCTATCCGCGCATCTCTAGTGTATAAGTATGTTATGCCATTGTTTACAAATTTGGTAAATAAATAACCAAAACATTTACATTTTGTTGTTTCTTACTGCACCGATAATGAACCGAACCGTGACCTCTAAACCGAGGTACGTACAGCCGAACCGAAATTTTTGTGTACCGTTAAACCCTTAATATATATATATACACACACACACACAGGGGTGAACTCATCTATCTAGGACAGGGGTAGGGAACCTATGGCTTTAGAGCCAGATGTGGCTCTTTTGATGACTGCATCTGGCGCTCTGATAAATCTTAGCTGGCATTGCTTAACATAAGTAATGAATAATTCCGCTGATAATCACAGGTTCATTTAGCCTACTGACGGCAATATCAAATTAATGTCTTATCTTTTGAAAGTAACGTTCAAAAGATAAGACATTCTCATGCATTTTAATCCAACCATCTATTTTCTATCGCACCTGTTCAAGAAGTCACATTAATGGTAAGAAGTATTATTTATTATTGGTTAGCTTTAGAATAAGTGAATTATATTGTGAAGTGAATTTTATATACAGTATATATAGCACTTTTTCTCTAGTGACTCAAAGCGCTTTACATTTTGAAACACAATATCTAAATTACATTTAAACCAGTGTGGGTGGCACTGGGAGCAGGTGGGTAAAGTGTCTTGCCCAAGGACACAACGGCAGTGACTAGGATGGCGGAAGTGGGGATTGAACCTGGAAAGTGGGGATTGAACCTGGAACCCTCAAGTTGCTGGCACGGCCACTCTACCATCCAAGATGTACCGCCCCAATAACAACGTTATTAAAAAGAATAAAATACTTATTATTCTCTAAAAATGTTAGTCTTACTTACCAATGCACGCATTTAATTGTATTCAGTGTTAAAAAATATTATATGGCTCTCACGGAAATACATTTTAAAATATTTGGCTTTCATGGCTGGGGAGAGGGAAGTCTGGGTTTCCCTGCTTAGGCTGTTGCCCCCGCGACCCGACCTCGGATAAGCGGAAGATGATGGATGGATGGATGGGCTTTCATGGCTCTCTCGGCCAAAAAGGATCCCGACCCCTGATCTAGGGAATAGCTCAGAAGCAGTAGTCCAGAAACTTGACGTTGTCCTTAGGCAAGACACTTTCTCCCAGTTCCAACCACACTTGTGTTTGAATGAATGAGTGTGGAAGGACTCCCTTATTCACCAAAGGCGATGCATTCATGACGCCATGAAAAGCCGCAACTTCAAAAGTGTGTTTTTTAGCGCCTCTTCTCTCAAAAGAAAAGCAAACAAAGTGAGGGGACTGGAATCTCTCATGTTCGGTGCTCATACACAGACTCTAGAACATAGGTGTCAAACTCTGGCCCGCGGGCCAAATTTGGCCCGCCGTGTAATTTAATCTGGCCCTTGAGGCAATATCAAATTAACATTAGAGCTGGCCGCGGGTGCTATACAGCGGTGCCGCTGTAACACTGCATTCACCGATTTCCCGGGAGACTCTCGAATTTCAGTGCCCCTCCCGAAAATCTCCCGGTGCAACCATTCTCCCGAATTCAACCCGGGGAACAATATTGGGGGTGTGCCTTAAAGGCACTGCCTTTAGCGTCCCCTACAACCTGTCGTCAAGTCTGTTTTTCCTCCTCACAAACAGCGTGCCGGCCCAGTCACGTAATATATGTGGCTTCGACACACATGTAAGTAAACGCAAGGCATACTTGATCAACAGCATACAGGTCACACTGAGGGTGGCCATATAAACAACTTTAACACTGTTACAAATATGCGCCCCACTGTGAACCCACACCAAACAAGAATAACCAACACATTTCGGGAGAACATCCGCACCGTAACACAACATAAACACAACAAAAACACAACAGAACAAATACCCAGAACCCCTTGCAGCACTAACTCTTCCGGACCACTACAATATACACCCCCACTCCCCGCTACCAACAAACCCCCCTAACCCTGCCCACCTGAGCCCCGACATTAACTGAGCAGTAAAAAGGCCTGAATGATTGCTTTATTCATTATTTTATTTTCAAATGTATTAGCTTCTGGAAAAAGTTAATGATGATATTTACCTCAGAAGGCTGCAAATACAAAAGAGGCCGTCAATTTTTATTTAAATTTGATTTGATATGCCATTGATAATTTTTAATTATTATTATTTGAAACTCAATTTTGCATGTCACTATAAAGTTATATAAGCCTTGCTTGTTCAATATTCAATGAAAAACTTGTTTGGGTCCCTATTAAAAGGTTAATTTGTTCAACCTCGGCCCGCAGCTTTGTTCAGTTTTAAATTTTGGTCCACTCTGTATTTGAGTTTGACACCCCTGCTCTAGAAACATACACTACTGTCAGAGCATCACTTTTGCATATTGACTTTTAAGCCTGCCCACTTTCACTGGAATTGTGGTCACATCTCACCTGTTTCTGAGTCTTGGGATTTGTCAACAAGGAATTCTCTGATTTTCTCCACCCACATGTAGAGGATGCTCTCCCCGACATGCTCCCTGCAAAAGACGGCGCGGAAACGGGGATTGAGGGGCTTCATATCGCACGGCTCGGCGGGAGCAATCACGGCGGCGCCCGTGTTTGTGACTAATATCACTCTGCGCCGCGCCCTCGCCGAGTCGGAGATGAGAGAGAGGCACTCACACGTAGAGGTCTTCCAGGCTGTTTGCCAATTTCACCCTCTCGGAGCCCCGCAACCACGCCGCACTACAAAAGCCGGAACAAACAGGTTGTTATCGAGTGGGGGCGAGGAGTGGCTTGATGTCGACTAAATTTGGCAGATTGCTGCAGAATAAAATTTGCAAAGCAAATAGACTGACTTGATCTGGTAGATCGGCGGGGCTGTGCTGGGATAATCAGGTGGGAGAATTATCTGTGGGGAGGGGAGGAGGAAAGTTAACCAGATGGCAAAAAAAATTTACATTCCAGCCTGCTTTTTTCGACCTGCAAACACGCCGTGATTCTGGGCTCATCCATGTGGTTTGATATTTTGATGCAAAATATTCTGGCCGCCTCGTCAATGACACACCATTCATCGCCATAGATCGAAGACAGGGCCTCCACCTCTTCCATCTTGAAAGATGATCAATCAATAACATGGAAACATTGTTTATTCAGCAACACAATTTGATAATTGAGTGAACATTTGGAATATAATAGTGTCAATTGCTAATTATGAACATCATAACAAATCCTTATTATGTGCAAAGCCGGGATTTAGCCTTGTTTGTGCAAACTTAAAGGCCTACTGAAACCCACTACTACCAACCACGCAGTCTGATAGTTTATTTATTAATGATGAAATCATGCCAATACGGCCGGTTTAGTTTACTAAATTGCAATTTTAAATTTCGCGCGGAAGTATCACGCTAAAACAGGGGTGTCAAACTCAAATACAGAATGGGCCAAAATTTAAAACTGAACAGAGCCAATGGGCCAAAGTTGAACAAATAAACCTTTTAATAGGGACCCAAACAAGTTTTGCATTGAATATTGAACAAGCAAGGCTTATATAACTTTATAGTGACATGTAAAATCAAATTTTAAATAAGAATAATAATCCATCCATCCATTTTCTACCGCTTATTCCCTTTCGGGGTCGCGGGGGGCGCTGGCGCCTATCTCAGCTACAATCGGGCGGAAGGCGGCGTACACCCTGGACAAGACGCCACCTCATCGCAGGGCCAACACAGATAGACAGACAGCATTCACACTCACATTCACACACTACGGCCAATTTAGTGTTGCCAATCAACCTATCCCCAGGAGCATGTCTTTGGAAGTGGGAGGAAGCCGGAGTACCCGGAGGGAACCCATGCATTCACGGGTAGAATATGCAAACTCCACACAGAAAAATCCTGAGCCTGGATTTGAACCCAGGACTGCAGGACCCCTCTGCCACCGTGAAGCCCATAAGAATAATAATAATAATAAAAAAATATCAATGGTATATCAAATAAACTTTCAATAAAAATAGAATTAATCTTTTCTATTTGCAGCCCTCTGAGGTAACTATCAAAATAAACTTTTTCTTAGGCTAATAATACATTTGCAAATAAAATAATAAGGAATGAATCAAACATTCAAGCCTTGAAGTAGCAAGAGAAAGTGTATGAGTAAAACGTTAATTATTACTTGGGGGGGGGGATTATATTGTAGTGTCCCGGAAGAGTTAGTGCTGCAAGGGGTTCTGGGTATTTGTTATGTTTATGTTGTGTTACGGTGCGGATGTCCTCCCGAAATGTGTTTGTTATTCTTGTTTGGTGTGGGTTCACAGTGTGGTGCATATTTGTAAGATTGTTAAAGTTGTTTATACGGCCAACCTTAGTGTGACCTGTATGGCTGTTGAACAAGTATGCGTTGCATTCACTTGTGTGCGTGTGTGTGTAAAAGCCGCATATATTATGTGACTGGGTTGGCAAGGTATTTCTATGTAGAAAAAGAGGACCAGAAAACAGGTTGTAGAGGACGCTAAAGGCAGTGCCATTAAGGCACGCCCCCAATATTGTCGTCCGGGTGGAAATAGGGAGATATTCGGGAGAAAGGTTACCCTGGGAGATTTTCGGGAGGGGCACTGAAATTTGGGAGTCCGGGAAAATCGGGAGGGTTGGCATGTATGAGTATTAGCGATGAATGTGGTGTTAATTTCATATTGCCTCAAGGGCCAAATGAAATTACAGGGCGGGCCAAATTTGGCCCGCGAGCCAAAGTTTGACACCATGCACTAAAACGTCGCGGTATGATGACGTGTGCGCATGACGTCACGCATTGTAGAGGACGTTTTGGTCCGGTACCGTTCACAGATATGTCGTCTCTTTTTATCGCATAATTCCACAGTACTAAGGACATCTGTGTTGCTGAATCTTTTGCAATTAGTTCAATGAATAATGGAGACATCAAAGAAGAAAGATGTAGGTGGGAATCGGTGTTTTGCGGCCGCCTTTGGCAACACAAACACAGACGGTGTTTCCTTGTTTACATTCCCGAAAGATGACGGTGAAGCTTTACTATGGAACCGAGCGGTCAAGCGAACATGGTTCCCTACCACATGTCAACCGGCAGGTTTCGGTGAGAAAATGGTGGTAATAAGTCGGCTCTTAGCGTAGACATGAGCGGAGAGCTTGCGTCGTTCCTCCTGCACCTGTCAAAGAGGAAATTGCGGACTCTCTTGCCTCCTCACACCGGCCGCCCCCGACCGTCGGAAGCTTCCACCGTGGAGGGGAAAAAAAAAAAAATCTCAGCTCGTCCCCACTGGCTGCCTTCGTGGCTTCCCTCGGAGACACTGGCGGTCACCACACCCGTGGCCACACCCCTCCGACTTTCAGGTTGTACAGGTACGACCATATAATCTCACTAAAACACTAGTAACACAATAAACAGATATGGGATTTTCCAGAATTATCCTAGTAAATTTGTCTAATAACATCTGAATCGCTCTGCTATATATATATATTTTTTTTTTTTGAGTCCTTCACTCTCACTTTCCTCATCAACGAATCTTTCATCCTCGCTCAAATTAATGGGGAAATCGTCACTTTCTCGGTCCGAATCGCTCTCGCTGCTGGTGGCCGTGATTATAAACAATGTGAGGAGCCCTACAACCCGTGACGTCACGCGCACATCGTCTGCTACTTCCGGTACAGGCAAGGCTTTTTTATTAGCGACCAAAAGTTGCTGATTTATCGTCAATGTTTTCTACTCAATCCTTTCAGCAAAAATATGGCAGTATCGCGAAATGATCAAGTATGACACATAGAATGGACCTGCTATCCCCGTTTAAATAAGAAAATCTCATTTCAGTAGGCCTTTAAATCATGGAATGGATTAAGCAAATAAATCAAACAATGTTCTGATATGATCGAGAGGAGCCCAATGAGGTGGTTCGGGCATCTGGTCAGGATGCCACCCGAGGTGTTTCGGGCACGTCCGACCGGTAGGAGGCCACGGGGAAGACCCAGGACACATTGGGAAGACTATGTGTCCCGGTTGGCCTGGGAACACCTCGGGATCCCCCGGGAAGAGCTGGACCAAGTGGCTGCGGAGAGGGAAGTCTGGGCTTCCCTGCTTAGGCTGCTGCCTCCGCGACCCGACCTCGGATAAGCGGAAGAAGATGGATGGATACGAATATGATTCACTTCAAGAAACTCTTAAAACTTTAATGTTTTTGCAAAGTACAAATAAGAACTATGATAAACATTCTGAATTTATCTCATCCTTAATCCACCAGTTATATATTTGTTGTTGTTGTTATTTATGCCAGTGGTGTCCAAAGTGCGGCCCGGGGGCCATTTGCGGCCCGCAGGTGATTTTTAACAGCCTCACGGCACATTTTAAATATATGATTGAAAAATTTTTAAAACTTAAAAAGTGATATAAAGGAGCAAACGGGTGAAATGGGCTTCACGGTGGAAGAGGGGTTAGTGCGTCTGCCTCACAATACAAAGGTCCTGAAGTCTTGGGTTCAATCCCAGGCTCGGGATCTTTCTGTGTGGAGTTTGCATGTTCTCCCCGTGAATGCGTGGGTTCCCTCCGGGTACTCCGGCTTCCTCCCACCTCCAAAGACATGCACCTGGGGATAGGTTGATTGGCAACACTAAATTGGCCCTAGTGTGTGAATGTGAGTGTGAATGTTGTCTGTATCTCTGTGTTTGCCCTGCGATGAGTTGGCGACTTGTCCAGGGTGTACCCGCCTTCCGCCCGATTGTAGCTGAGATAGGCGCCAGCGCCCCCCGCGACCCCGAAAGGGAATAAGCGGTAGAAAATGGATGGACGGGTGAAATGTAACGAGAAAATGTTGCAATGTTTGCTCTAATAACACAAAGCTGCCTTGCAGGCTGTTTCTTTCTTTTAAACATAATAATGAATCAAAATCAATGTCATTATGAAGTATTGACCTATTCAAGGCTCCAATTACGTCACGTTAAATTTCCCACTTTGAGATATTTTTTGGGGAAAATCTTGCATATTTTGTGTTCTCCATATAAAAAAACTGAGCAGTTTTTTTTCTAAAGAAGGGCCTAAAACAAACAAACAAAAAACATAAACAACAATAAAACTTATAATTGACGGATAGATCTGAAGTTGATTTCGAGATTATTGTGTTAAACGTAAACGTAAAAAAAAAAATTATAATTTATTTTCTAACACTTTAATGAGTAGGACACTTTTGGATCCCCAATTATTTCAGTGTGATTTGTTTTTAAGTGTCATTGCTCAAAAAATAATTAATTAAAATCAATGGCGTTATAAGTTATTGACATTTTTAATGCTCCAATTATTATATAATCTCAAATATTCCACTTAAAAAAATTATTGGATGAAAATATTGCATATTTTGTGATTTTTCAATAAATAAATTGGGTTTTTTGTAACAAAAATAGCATACAACTTAAATCTTTAAAATCATTATATTGACATATAGATCTAATGTTGATCTAGAGATTTAAAATTGGAATAATAATAAAAATAATAACACTGAATAATGACACATTTTTTATATTTTTTTGGACCAAAACCCTTTGGGGTCCGCGGAATCTAGCCTGAGTGGAGGCCGAAATGTATATTTTTTATATATATATATATATTGTATTGTTTTTTAAAATAAATAAAAAAATGGCCCCCACCTGCTTTGAAATTTCCGTGTGCAGCCCTCAGTGGAAAAAGTTTGGACACCCCTGACTTATGGAGTATGTTGTGTATAAATTGAGGACAGGAAGTGAACAAAAGTTTTAGCAACTGCTATGTAAAGGAAAAGAGGTAGGATTAAATAAGCTCTGCTTCTTCCTACTCCTTTTCGAACATGTTGAATAGAGGAACTAGAAATTGGGATGCATCACGTTGTATGTTCCAAATAAACTCAACTCAACTTTTATGTCGTAGCAACGTGATTAATCAGACGTCCATCCATCCATCCATTGCCTACCGCATATTCCCCTTTGGGGTCGCGAGGGGCGCTGGTGCCTATATCTCAGCTACAATCGGGCAGAAGGCGGGGTACACCCTGGACAAGTCGCTTCATTGTTGTCTGGAAGTATTTTAAAAGCCTACTGAAATGAGATTTTCTTATTCAAACGGGGATAGCAGGTCCATTCTATGTGTCATACTTGATCATTTCGCGATATTGCCATATTTTCGCTGAAAGGATTTAGTAGAGAACATCGACGATAAAGTTTGCAACTTTTGGTCGCTAATAAAAAAGCCTTACCTGTACCGGAAGTAGCAGACAATGTGCGCGTGACATCACGGGTTGTGGAGCTCCTCACATCTGAACATTGTTTACAATCATGGCCACCAGCAGCGAGAGCGATTCGGACCGAGAAAGCGACGATTTCCCCATTAATTTGAGCGAGGATGAAAGATTTGTGGATGAGGATAGTGAGAGTGAAGGACCAGAAAAAAAAGACGTAATTAGATTCAGAAGTTATTAGACACATTTACTAGGATAATTCTCGAAAATCCCTTATCTGCTTATTGTGTTACTGGTGTTTTAGTGAGATTATATGGTCGTAACTGAAAGTAGGGGGGGGGGGTGGCCACGGGTGTGGTGACAGACAGTGTCTCTGAGGGAAGTCCCGTTCCTCTACGAGGCGAAGCTTAGGCAGCCGTTAGGGCCGGGCTGAGCTTTTTTTTCCCCCCCTCTTCCAAGGTGGAATAATCCCAAGTTACGGGGCGGCCGGTCGGAGGAGGCAAGAGAGTCCGCAGCTGCCTCTTTGACAGGTGCACGAGGAACGACGCGAGCCCCGCTCATGTCTACGGTAAGAGCCGACCTCTTACCACAATTTTCTCACCGAAACCTGCCGGTTGACATGTGGTAGGGAACCATGTTCGCTTGACCGCTCTGTTCCATAGTAAAGCTTCACGTCATCTTTCGGGAATGTAAACAAGGAAACACCGGCTTTGTTTGTGTTGCTAAAGGCAGCCGCAATACACTGCTTCCCACCTACATCTTTCTTCTTTGACGTCTCCGTTATTAATTGAACAAATTGCAAAAGATTCAGCAAAACAGTCGTCCAGAATACTGTGTAATTATGCGATTAAAGCAGACAACTTATAGCTGGGATCGGGCTGGAACAAAATGTCCGCTACAATCCGTGACATCACGCGCACGCGTCATCATAGCGATGTTTTAAACAGGATGCTTCGCGCAAAATTTAAAATTGCAATTTAGTAAACTAAAAAGGACATATTGGCATGTGTTGCAATGTTAAGGTTTCATCATTGATATATAAACTATCAGACTGCGTGGTCGGTAGTAGTGGGTTTCAGTAGGCCTTTATGTGTTTACATACTGTATTTCCTTGAATTGCCGCAAGGCATATATTATGTGCCTGCCTTGAATTACTGCCGGGTCAAACTCGCTTCCTAAAATAATTAGCGCATGCTTAGTATTACCGCCTAGGAGTGACACTTCCCCTGTCATCATTTTCAAAATGGAGGAGGCTGATTTCAACACCGGTAATTTGAAATCGCATAAAGGGAAGAAGATTAAGAGCTATTCAGTAGGATTTAAGGTCCAAGCTTACATCACACTCAAATTTGTACTGCATACCTTTGGTAAGTGCCGGAGTGAGAAGAGGCTTTAAAATAATTAGCGCATGCTTACTTTTACTGCATGCCTTTGGTAAGCGCAGGAGTGAGAAGAGGTTTTAAATTAATTAGCGCCCCGGCGACAATTCAAGAAAATACGGACTTATGATTATGTTATGACGTCATATATGCGCTCCGCAGGCATGTCAAAAGACGTCAACTCGTCACCAGCATCAAAAAAACTCACTTGTGACAGGAGATCGCCTTCATTCTCTGCATTTATCGCGTCTGTCATGAATCTATTACTACAAGTTACAATTTAAACGTAAGGTAGTTTTTTTTAAACACATGTGGCCAGCTAGCTCGCACAGTTGCACCACTTCCGGTTATCGTTTTGACTTCCGGTTTTGGTTTTTAAATCCAACTGAATAAAATGTATCAACGGTATATAAATGAGTATGAGGAAGCAAAAAAAAGACAATAATTTATAGGTGTATCATTTAAAAGTATTATCTTTAAAAAAAAGTACTAATATTCCGGTAAATTGTCGTCCTGCTTTAGAACAAAATAGTCGCGCTTTTATTTTGAAATGACCTGCCCTGAACGAGTTCCGCTCTCTGGGCAAATCAGCTGATGCGAGTGTAAACAGAAGCCCAGAAAAAAAAAGGCGACCGGGCGCGACGTCCACTTTAATTTGCCCTAACGCTCGCCGAGGCGTCGTCATTCAGAGATGTGTGAGCACCGGCCGAGGACTAATTCGGGGTTGGCGGCAAAGTAGCTTGGCGGGAGCAGAACATCGCATGCAGCTGCGCGGAGTGAGTGTGCGCGCGCAGGTGTGCGTGTTTTGTTGTCATTGCGCCAGAAACGACCGTTCATGCAGCTTTTGCAATCTTACAATGGCAAGAGATTTTGCAAGAGTGCATTGCCGGAGTGATAATATTGCGACTGAAATATGTTTGGTCAAATTGCGTTAAAATTACTTGTAATTTTGTCTTGGTTTTGTTCATCAGACTTTAAAGGCCTACTGAAATGAGATTTTATTTTTTAAACGGGGATAGCAGGTCCATTTTGTGTCATACTTGATCATTTCGCGATATTGCCATATTTTTGCTGAAAGGATTTAGTAGAGAACATCGACAATAAAGTTCGCAACTTTTGGTCGCTAATAAAAAAGTCTGGCATTTACTGGAAGTAGCAGACGATGTGCGCGTGACGTCACGGGTTGTGGAGCTCCTCACATTGTTTACAATCATGGCCACCAGCAGCGAGAGCGATTCGGACCGAGAAAGCGACGATTTTCACATGAATTTGAGCGAGGATGAAAGATTTGTGGATGAGGATAGTGAGAGTGAAGGACTAGAAGAAATAAAAGACATGGCAGCTGGAACGATTCAGATGTTATTAGACACATTTACTAGGATAATTCTGGAAAATCCCTTATCTGCTTATTGTGTTACTAGTGTTGCAGTGAGATTATACTGTCGTACCTGAAAGACGGAGGGGTGTGGCCACGGGTGTGGTGACCGCCAGTGTCTCCGAGGTAAGCCACGCAACTGCCTCGTGACATCACGGGTTGTAGGGATCTTCACATCCTCACATTGTTTATAATCATAGCCACCAGCTACAAGAGCAATTCGGACCGAGAAAGCGTCGATTTCCCCATTAATTTGAGCGAAGATGAAAGATTCGTGGATGAGGAAAGTTAGAGTGGAGCACAAAAAAAAAGAAAGAAAAGGGGACGGCTCCAGGCGGCGGCTGTGGGAGCGATTCAGATGTTATTAGACACATCATAGTGTTTTAGTGAGATTATGAAGTCATACTTGAAAGTCGGAAGGCTGCGGTGAACGCCAGTATCTCTTAGAGAAGCCATTGGAGGAGACAAAATCACAGCTGCCTTTTTGACAGCTGCAGGATGAGGTCGCATAATCCACTCAAGTCTCCGGTAAGAGCCGACTTAATATCACAATTTTCCCATCCAAAAACTTTGCTGGTTGACGTAAAGAAACATGTTCGTTTGACTGCTCTGTGTTAAAGCTTCACAACAAACAAAGAAACACTGGCTGTGTTTCGGTTGCTGAAGGCAGCTGCAAGCCACCGCTTTCCACCAACAGCATTCTTCTTTGACGTCTCCATTATTAATTGAACAAATTGCAAAAGATTCAGCAACACAGTTGTCCAAATTACTGTGTAATCATGCGATGAAAAGAGACAACTTTTAGCCGTGTGTGGTGCTGGGCTAAAATGTCTGCTACAACCCAAGACGTCACAAACACGCGTCATCGTTCTGCGACGTTTTCAACAAGAAACTCCGCTGGAAATTTAAAATTGTAATTTAGTAAACTAATCCAGCCGTATTGGCATGTGTTGCAATGTTAATATTTCATCATTGATGTATAAACTATCAGACTGCGTGGTCTGTAGTAGTGGGTTTCAGTAGTCCTTTAAAACAAAAAACATGTTTTACATACGAAATATTGTGTAACACTAATATTACTAAGGAGCTGATCCATATTTTCATGGATAAATGTCCAATGCCTAATTGGTTCTGTGATGGTGTTCGAAAGTCAAAACATGTGTATCTCAAATCATCTCACTTTGGCATTAAATGAAATCCATTTAATTAGTGCCTGCCCCCTGTCCAAACAGCACTCTTTTAACATGTAACATGCCTTTTTTAAAACGAAAAACAAGTTTTGCATTCAAAATTTTGTATAAAAATAATACTAACAACTACAATAGTTTTATAAAGTAATGTAATAATAATGTGCAGCATTTACCTTGGAAAGTGCAATTATACAACATGTACGGCTTTTCCGTCAACCACACCATCAGCAGCTGCTCCATATTTTAATTTTCAAAGTTGGCGACAAGCTTTGTCATATTTTTGATTACTTCTTCCTTCAGTTCAAAGAATATCCCTGCATTGTTCTTCACACTCACTTCCTCGTGAGTAATATCAGAGGTTTTGGGCGGAACTTACGTGGTTCACTTTGACGTTTGCTACCCCCAGCTAATGGCGCGGATGTTTGTACCATAAATATTTGCTTGCACCTTTTAAACGTAATGATTATAGCCGAGAGACAGTTCCTATCTCAAAACACTCAAGTTAAAGTACGACTATAGATCTGGGTATCATTCTTGTCCAAACACTTGAAAAACTGTTGCAAGTAAACAGCACTGACTGGCAATTTGTAGGTGTGGATCTTTAAACACCTAACGATTCGATCCGATTCTTGCAGTGGTGACGATTTGATTTAGAATCTTTTCCCGGATCAACAAGATTCTCTCAATGTATTATTTGATACAATAATTTGATTATATGATTATAATGAAACTTTTTTTGAAACAGGTTGCATGTTGGAAAAGCTCCTTCTGGTTGCATGGATAAAACGTTAGTTTGTTTGTGTGTGTGGTGTGTGTGTATATGTATGTATGTATGTGTGTGTGTATATATATATATATATATATATATATATATATATATATATATATATATATATATATATATATATATATATATATATATATATATATATATATATACACATATGTATGTATATATATATATATACACATATGTATGTATGTATGTATATATATGTATGTGTGTGTGTATATGCATGTAAATATGTGTGTGTGTGTATATGTGTATATGTATGTATGTGTATATGTATATATATATACATATATACGTATGTATGTGTATATGTATGTATGTGTATATATATATATATATATATATATATATATATACATATATGTGTGTGTGTATGTATGTATGTGTATATATATGTATGTGTGTATGTGTATATATATGTATGTGTGTATGTGTATATATATGTATGTATATGTATATATGTGTGTGTATATGTATATATTTGTGTATATATGTATATATATATGTGTGTATATGTATATATATATGTGTGTATATGTATATATATATGTGTGTATATGTATATATATATGTGTGTATATGTATATATATGTGTGTATATGTGTGTATATATATGTGTGTATATGTGTATATATATATGTGTGTATATGTGTATATATATATATGTGTGTATATGTATATATATATATATATGTGTGTATATGTATATATATATGTGTGTGTATATGTATATATATATATGTGTATATATATATGTGTATATATGTGTATATGTGTATATATGTGTATATGTGTATATATGTGTATATGTATATATATGTGTATATATGTGTATATATGTATATATATGTGCATATATGTGTATATATGTATGTATGTATGTGTATATATGTATGTATATGTTTGTATATATATATATGTGTGTATATATATGTGTATATATGTGTATATGTGTATATATGTATGTATATATGTGTATATATGTATGTATGTGTATATATGTATGTATATATATATATGTATATGTATATATGTGTGTATATATGTATGTGTATGTATATGTATATATGTGTGTATATATGTATGTATATACAAATCTATATATATGTATGTATATATACGTATATGTATATATGTATGTGTATATATGTGTATATATGTATGTGTATATATACGTATATATGTGTGTATATATGCGTATATATGTATATATACATATACATATGTGAGTGTATATACATATATATATATATATATATATATATGTGTTTGTGTGTATACATGTATATATTATGTTTATACATGTATATTACAACCTAATATATATATATATATATAAATATATATATATATATATATATATATATATATATATATATATATATATATATATTCTCCACCCATCCATCCATTTTCTACTGCTTGTCTCTCGGGGTCATGTATATATATGTATATATATATATATTTATATATATATATATATATATACAACATATATGTATGCATGTGTGTATATGTATGTATTTACATGTGCATTTATATATTAATAAATATTTTTTGTTTATATGTATATACGTATGTATTTATATATTTTTTATTGGTTTTTGAAAATTGTTGTTCGATTTTGAATCAAGGTTGATAAAAATCGCAATTGGGATGCGAAACATTTCCCTTAGCAATTTGCATCATTTTGAATACCAAATTCTAGGTCAATCTTTAAGCCATTGTCCCAGAGCGCCCCCCTATTGATACCCTATTTCCCACTTGTTGAATTTCCAGCAAACAGTCCAAAGCCCCAAATATATACTTTTTTTTTCCCAATTCAAGCTGCAAATCCTCCATAATCCAGTCCTACACTGTTTTCAGAAGTGATGACCTGGACAAACGAAGGTTAGCAGTTGATCACATTTCCCTGGCTGACACCTGGGGGGTCCAATGCCTCCGTCAAAACTAATTCATGAACATAGCTCACTAAATCCTGCGATAATTGTGTCACACTTTGATGCAAACATCAAATTAATGTTGCATCTAAAAGGTCAAAGGCTAACTGGCCACCAACTTGCAGTTCCAGTTTGGAGAGAATGTTTACCGATGTAAGTTAGCAGCACTTGACAGTGTAAGTGATGTCTCGCAGCCATGTGACCTTCCCGTTTCGCTGCCGTCATGTGGATTTCCTGTTACGCTGGTCCAGTGACCCACGCCTTCTGTAATCACTCCGATTCCCCACCTTGTCCCAGTTGACAACAGTTGACAAATGGCACTCATGTGACGTCTCTCACATGCGTCCAAACCACGACCACGTGGAGACAACTTTCTTACAATGGAGGCAAATTACATGATATAATCACAAATTCCCTGACTTTGGCGGCTAATAAATGAAACGCTTGTACTGTTATCTTTTGCTTCAGAACAAAGAGTTTTACGAGATTAAATTATAGTTTATTATAGTTGTACTGGGCTTCACGGTGGCAGAGGGGTTAGTGCGTCTGCCTCACAATACGAAGGTCCTGCAGACCTGGGTTCAAATCCAGGCTCGGGATCTTTCTGTGTGGAGTTTGCATGTTCTCCCCGTGAATGCGTGGGTTCCCTCCGGGTACTCCGGCTTCCTCCCACTTCCAAAGACATGCACCTGGGGATAGGTTGATTGGCAACACTAAATTGGCCCTAGTGTGTGAATGTGAGTGTGACTGTTGTCTGTCTATCTGTGTTGGCCCTGCGATGAGCTGGCGACTTGTCCAGGGTGTACCCCGCCTTCCGCCCGATTGTAGCTGAGATAGGCACCAGCGCCCCCCGCGACCCCGAAAGGGAATAAGCGGTAGAAAATGGATGGATGGATGGATATAGTTGTACTACCTGACATGAAAAGTGTACCAAATAAGCTATTTTTTTCAGTCATTAGCTATTACTGCTATTATTTATTGACTTGACGATAAAAGTGTTCAGGTGTTCCACCTTGACATTTAACAACATACAAATTGCAGGACAAACTTTTTTTTTAGGCAGGCGTATGTATTTTGATGCTCTTATGTCTGTTTTTATTGTTGCTCTGCCTCAAGCTTTACTTATATTTACATTTTTGACTATTTGTATATTTCTGTAACTATGTGTTGTACGTTCGGCATCGTGGTACCGGGTTCGATTCCCTCGTGGATGCGTCAAAACGAAGAACACAACAAAGGTAGGATCTAAAAAATGTATTAACAAAAGGGGAGCTCTGAACAGAAATACTGGACCTAATAAAAAGGGAAACAAAAGACGCTAGCATGGGAGCTAGGAAATATAAAGAACTAAGACTTGGCACAAAAGTAAAAACAAAGATGTAGCATGTGAGCTAAAGATGACAAGGAGGCTTAGCCAATGAGCTAGCGAGACAAACATACCTGACGTTACGTTGCGTGAAAGCAAGCTACAGTCCCAGAAAGAATAAACAGAAGAGGCTGGCTTATAAAGGGAAGGTGATTAACAGAGACAGGTGTGCAGGGACAGGGAGTAGCAGGTGAAACTAATGAGTAACCATAGAAACTATCAAAAACAGGAAATAAGCACGTCAAACAACAGACTGATATCAAAATGAAACAAAGCAACAATAATATGAGAAGATCCAAGTACGGATCTTAACAATATGCCTTTTCAAAATATATATTATTATTATTATTATTAGTTGTGCTGTTGTTCAGTGCAAAAACTTTTAAACATAAAATATGCCTTAAAAAATTGATAAAAAAATATAAGTATTTTCCTATATGTGCTGTAATTTAAGCTACGAATGAAAACGATTACATAACTTGAATGTATTGCAACCTTATTTGAACAGCATTCAAATTAATGTTATTATTAAAAATGGAAATAATGCACAAAAATACATGTCAACATGATTGTGGAAACATGTATATGTAGATTTGAAAATATCCTACTGGAATAAAATAGTTTTTCCTAATTATCTAGAGACTGAAATGTCATATTATTTTAAATTATTACTAGTTGTGCAAATTAAGTGGGTTCAAAAGCTTTAAAGGCCTACTGAAATGAGATGTTCTTATTCAAACGGGGATAGCAGGTCCATTCTATGTGTCATACTTGATCATTTCGCGATATTGCCATATTTTTGCTGAAAGGATTTAGTAGAGAACATCGACGATAAAGTTCGCAACTTTTGGTCGCTAATAAAAAAGCCTTGCCTGTACCGGAAGTAGCAGACGATGTGTGCGTGACGTCACGGGTTGTGGAGCTCCTCACATCTGAGCATCGTTTACAATCATGGCCACCAGCAACGAGAGCGATTCGGACCGAGAAAGCGACGATTTCCCCATTAATTTGAGCGAGGATGAAAGATTCGTGGATGTGGAAAGTGAGAGTGAAGGACTAGAAGAAAAAAAAAGACGAGGGCAATGGGAGCGATTCAGATGTTATTAGACAAATTTACTAGGATAATTCTGGAAAATCCCTTATCTGCTTATTGTGTTACTAGTGTTTTAGTGAGATTATATGGTTGTACCTGTAGAACCAGAGGATCGACACCGCACCTTTCTTCAGCACCAGTCGACGGGTGGTGGCGATGCACATCTCTGCCCTTCGCAAGGGACCCTCTTCGAAACACGATCTTTCGAAATGATCGCTGCATAATACACTTTACTTTGTGTGTGTGGTCCAATCCAACTGTGTTTGCTTGACATCTCCGTTCCATAGTAAAGCTTGACTTTCATCTTTCGGGAATGTAAACAATGAAACACCGGCTGTGTTTGTGTTGCTAAAGGCGGCCGCAATACACCGCTTCCCACCTACAGCTTTCTTTTTTGATGTCTCCATTATTCATTGAACAAATTGCAAAATATTCAGCAACACAGATGTCCAGAATACTGTGGAATTATGCGATGAAAACAGACGACTTATAGCTGTGAACAGTGTTGGAACAAAATGTCCTCTACAATGCGTGACGTCACGCACACGCGTCATCATACCGCGACATTTTAGTATGATACTTCCGCGCAAATTTTAAAATTGCAATTTAGTAAACTAAAAAGGCCGTATTGGCATGTGTTGCAATGTTAATATTTCATCATTGATATATAAACTATCAGACTGCGTGGTCGGTAGTAGTGGGTTTCAGTAGGCCTTTAAAATATAGAAAATATGCTTTTAAATATATATATATCTAGATCCCTTGGGAATCCCCAGGGAGGGGGATCCCCACATCTGCGGTCCCCTCCAACGTTTCTCATTGTCCCATTGGGTTGAGTTTTTCCTTGCCCTGATGATATTTATTTATTTATTTTCATGAAAAAAGGAGTTTTTTGGGGGTTGGTGCACTAATTGTAAGTTTATCTTGTGTTTTTTTTATGTTGATTTAATAAAAAATAGAAAAAAATATATATATATTCTTCGGCCCGGTACCGGGACCACTGATATAGAGGATCTTTGACAAATGTATTTGCAGGACACCCTCAAAACAACAGAGTGCTCCTGTCATTTAGAGCAGTGGTCCCCACCCACCGGGCCGCGGCCCTGGTACCGGGGCGCAGAAGAATTTTTTCTAAAAAAAAAAAAAAATATATATATATATATATATATTTTTTTTTATTAAAACAACATAAAAAACACAATATACACTTACAAATAGTGCACCAACCACAAAAATCTCCCTTTTTCATGACAAAAACGTCCCTTTTTCATGATAAAGAAGAAAAAAAAAGGACACCCCCCATCAGGAATCCTGATGATTGAGGGAACCCCTCATGAAACAGTTCTGTAGAGACAAAGTAGTCTTGTGATTTTTCCCACACCTACATATTGCGCTCTACCACGGTATCGAGCATTATTCTCTGGATAATCCAATCAAGACATATATATATATATATATATATATATAATTTTTTTATTTTATTTTATTTTTCTTGTGCGGCCCGGTGGTTGGGGACCACTGTTCTAAAATGTTTAATGTTTTTTGGTGTGTTTTCATGTTCAGGTATCCATGGAGGAGCTGGAACCGGACGAGCAGTTCCTGCGCTGCGCCAGGAATGGAGATCTAGCCGGCCTTCAGAGGCTCCTCTTGTCCAAAATCAAAGGAGAGACGGAGTTCAGCATCAACTGTAAAGGTATGTCATACTAAAAACGGCGTGCTTCCGCTGTCACTCATCTTTTTTTTTTTTTTTGTATTGCCCAGGTAAGAGTAAGTCGAACCTGGGATGGACGCCTCTCCACTTGGCCTCCTACTTTGGACACGCCAACGTCGTGGAGGAGCTACTTAAGGTAGCCTTTCTTCTTATTCGTCAAAAAGTTGAACAGTAATCAACAACACCCGTGAACGCTGACAGGCTGGAGCGGACGTCAACTTGCCAAACAACATCGGCGACACTCCCCTGCACAAAGCCGCCTTCACGGGAAGAAAGGTACCTGAACGCATCACCAAGCGGCCTGAGCGTACAATTGCATGTGTTCACCCGCTGAATCAATCAATCAATCAATCATCTTGACGGCTCAGGAGGTTGTCATGCTGCTGCTGCACTACGCCGCGTGCCCCACCGTCATCAACGGGACGGCTCAGATCCCCAAAGACGTCACCAGAAGTGCGGAGATCAGGAGCATGCTGGAAGGTGAGGCGTTCAGAAAACACGGCAAACTCCGTCATCGCCCGACGGGGCAACACACTGTTTTATTTCTATTTTCTCCGCCCACAGCGGCCGAGAGGACGGAAGAAAGGAAGCGAGAGGAGAAACTTCTGGAAGCGGCACGAGAAGGCGATTTATCAACTCTAACTGAGCTGGTTAGTAATGCGTAATAATGACAACACCTTCCATACGGTGTCGCCAGCATCAGAACATCACACGTTATAACGTAACGATAAAAATATTTCCATATGAGTTGGGAAATTGTGTTAGACGTAAATATAAACGGAATACAATGATTTGCAAATCATTTTCAACCCATATTCAGTTGAATATGCTACAGAGACAACATATTTGATGTTCAAACTGATAAACATTTTTTTTTTTTTTTGCAAATAATCATTAACTTTAGAATTTGATGCCCGTGACACGTGACAAAGAAGTTGGGAAAGGTGGCAATAAATACGAATGAAGTTGAGGAATGCTCGTCATACACTTATTTGGAACATCCCACAGGTGTGCAGGCTAATTAGGAACAGCCATGAGTGGGTATAAAAACAGCTTCCCAAAAAATGCTCAGTCTTTCACAGGAAAGGATGGGGCGAGGTACACCCCTTTGTCCACAACTGCGTGAGCAAATAGTCAAACAGTTTAAGAACAACGTTTCTCAAAGTGCAATTGCAAGAAATTTAGGGATTTTAACATCTACGGTCCATAATATCATCAAAAGGTTCAGAGAATCTGGAGAAATCACTCCACGTAAGCAGCATGGCCGGAAACCAACATTGAATGACCGTGACCTTCGATCCCTCAGACGCCACTTTATCAAAAACCGACATCAATCTCTAAAGGATATCACCACATGAGCTCAGGAACACTTCAGAAAACCACTGTCACTAAATACAATTTGTCGCTACATCTGTAAGTGCAAGTTAAAGCTCTACTATGCAAAGTGAAAGCCATTTATCAACAACATCCAGAAACGCCGCCGGCTTCTCTGGGCTCGAGATCATCTAAGATGGACTGATGCAAAGTGGAAAAGTGTTCTGTGGTCTGACGAGTCCACATTTCAAATAGTTTTTGGAAATATTTGACATCGTGTCATCCGGACCAAAGGGGAAAGCGAAACATCCAGACTGTTATCGACGCAAAGTTCAAAAGCCAGCATCTGTGATGGTTTGGGGGTGCATTAGTGCCCAAGGCATGGGTAACTTACACATCTGTGAAGGCACAATTAATGCTGAAAGGTACTTACAGGTTTCGGAACAACATATGTTGTCATCTAAGTGCGGTCTTTTTCATGAACGACCCTGCTGATTTCAGCAAGACAATGCCAAGCCACATTCAGCACGTGTTACAACAGCGTGGCTTCGTAAAAAAAAGAGTGTGGGTACTTTCCTGGCCCGCCTGCAGTCCAGACCCGTCTCCCATCGAAAATGTGTGGCGCATTATGAAGCGTAAAATACGACAGTGGAGACCCCGGACTGTTGAACGACTGAAGCTCTACATAAAACAAGAATGGGGAAGAATTCCACTTTCAAAGCTTCAACAATTAGTTTCCCCAGTTCCCAAACGTTTATTGAGTGTTGTTAAAAGGTAAGTTGATGTAGTTCCCAAACGTTTATTGAGTGTTGTTAAAAGGTAAGTTGATGTAACACAGTGGTGAACATGCCCTTTCCCAACTACTTTGGCACGTGTTGCAGTCATGAAATTCTAAGTTAATTATTATTTGCCCCAAAAAAATTAAGTTTATAAGGTTGAACATCTTTTATAGGGCATTCAATTGAATATGGGTTGAAAAGGATTTGCAAATCATTGTATTCCGTTTATATTTACATCTAACACAATTTCCCAACTCATATGGAAACAGGGTTTGTATACTAATACCGGTATACCATATGACCCTACATTAAACAACACACTAAAATTTGTTTACATTGACACCCCTCAAAATGGCAGACTCAGGTCAACACAAGCAAATGGGGCAAACTTAAGTACATTTTTAAATAATTGATTTTTAAATCGTTAATAATTATAAGTAAAATTTAAATACATGAATGTTTTTTAATGTGTCAATAATTGTATGTAACAAAATTATTTTTAATTTTAGATACAATTATTTCATTATTTAATTATCAATATTTTGTATTTAATAGTTCAAATATTGATTCACAATTTGGTTATTTATTTTATGATTTAATTAATTATTCATCATTCCAACCGGTGTGGCAGCACCTTATAAATGTATGTTTTCTAATTGGTTACCTGACAATTCAACTTCAACCAGAGAAACGATTGTATTGGTCGGTATTTTGGTTTTAAAGTGCGGAAATAACTTTGTTGTGTTTTACTTTTGTAGCTGTATGTAGAAATGGAACCGCTGAAGTGGCAGCTGGTTGCATCAAATATGTGCTCTTTTCATGTCTTATTTGTTTTTTTTTGTATTCTTCCACGTTTCCCTCTTATGTTTTTTACCTTATTTTTTGTGGACTTTTTGTAATTCCCCTTTGTGGGATAAATAGTTATCTTATCCTATTACTATGTATATACAAAACCCACAAGTTGACACGTTGTGTAAATGGTAAATAAAAACAGAATACAAGGATTTGCAAATCCTTTTCAACTTATATTCAATTGAATAGACTGCAAAGACAAGATATTCAATGTTCCAAATGATAAACTTTAATTTTTTTGCAAATAATCATTAACTTAGAATTTAATGGCAGCAACACATTGCAAAAAAGTTGGCACAGGAGCATTTTTACCACTGTGTTACATGGCCTTTCCTGTTAACAACACTCAGTAAACGTTTGGGAACTGAGGAGAACAATTTTTGAAACTTTTCAGGGGGAATTATTTCCCATTCTTGCTTGATATACAACTTAAGTTTTTGTTGTGGTATTTTAAGCTTCATATTGCGCCACACATTATAGATGGGAGACAGGTCTGTACTATAGGCAGGCCAGTCTTGTTGAAATAAGCAGGGGCGTCCATGATAACGTTGCTTGGATGGCAACCTATGTTGCTCCAAAACCTGTATGTACCTTTCAGCATTGATGGTGCCTTCACAAATGTGTAAGTTACCCATGCCGTGGGGCCCTAGACAATGCCGAGCCCCCACGTGGGATTGAAGGCAACTTTCATTCTTTAAAATAATTTTGTGGCGAGTATGGTCCTTTTTACAAGATAATAAAGCCACAAATCATATGGGATATTAACTTTGCTGAACGGCTATTTTTTTATTTATTACACACACACACACTGAGCATCCACTAGCAGAAAGGTAGATTTGCTCCAATGCCTTGGCCACTAATACACCCCCATACCATCACAGATGCTGGCTTATGAACTTTGCGCCTATAACAATCCGATTGGTTCTTTTCCTCTTTGGTCCGGAGGACACAATGTCCACGGTTTTCATAAACAATTTGAAATGTGGACTCGTCAGACCACAGAACCCTTTAGATGAGCAGGCGGCGTGTCTGGGTGTTGTTGATAAATGGCTTTCTCTTTGCATAGTTTGATTGATTGATTGAAACTTGTATTAGTAGATTGCACAATACAGTACATATTCCGTACAATTGACCACTAAATGGTAACACTCCAATACGTTTTTCAACTTGTTTAAGTCAGGGTCCACGTTAATCAGTTCATGGTACAAATATATACTATCAGCATAATACAGTCATCACACAAGTTAATCATCATAGTATATACATTGAAATATTTACATTATATACAATCTAGGGGGTGGGATGAGGAGCTTTGGTTGATATCAGTAATTCAGTCATCAACAATTGCATCAACAGAAAAATGGATATTGAAACAGTGTAGGTCTTACTTAGTAGTATATGTACAGCGATCAGAGAACATAGTGAGGAGTTCAGATAGAATAAGAACAAGTATATACATTAGTTGAGTTTGAATTTGCACTTACAGATGTAGCGACAAACTTGTTAGTGACAGTGGTTTTCTGAAGTGTTCCTGGGCACATGTGGTAATATCCTTTACACACTGATGTCGCTTTTTGATGCAGTACCGCCTGAGGGATCCGAGGTCTGCAATATCATTGCTTGCGTGCAGTGATTCTCTGAACCTTTTGATGATATTACGGACTGTAGATGCTGAAATCCCTAAATTCCTTGCAATAGCTGGTTGAGAAATGTTCTTAAACTGTTCGACAATTTGCTCACGGATGTATTCACAAAGTGGTGACCATCGCCCCGTCCTTGTTTGTGAACGACTGAGCATTACATGAAAGCGGCTTTTACACCCAATCATGGCACCCACCTTTTCCCAAATAGCCTGTCCACCTGTGGGTTGTTCCAAATAAGTGTTTGATGAGCATTTCTCAACTTTATCAGTATTTATTTCCGCTTTTCCCAACTTCTTTGTCATGTGTTGCTGGCATCAAATTCTAAAGTTAATTATTAGTTGCAAAAAAAAAAAAGTTTGAGCATCAAATATGTTGTCTTTGTAGCATATTCAACTGAATATGGGTTGAAAATGATTTGCAAATCATTGTATTCCGTTTATATTTACATTTAACACAATTTCCCAACTCATATGGAAACGGGGTTTGTGTATGAATATTGTTATCCTTATAACACTAGTATAATTGTCACACCTATGGATCATGTTTTGTTTTGTCATGTTATGTTTTGATTTTGGACATTCAGTCACGTTTTGCACTTCCTGGTTTTGTTTCCATGCCAACGCATTAGTTCCCACCTTGTCACGCCCCTGCCCTCGGTCCCACACCTGTTCCTGATTATCACAGCCAGTATTTAAGTAATTTTCTTTCTGTTCATCATTCTGGGATCTTCACACTCGCACACACGCTACCCATGCCGCACCTCCTTCTTGCCCTTGTCCATAGTTCCATGCCGTGTAAGTTTTTGTATTCATGCCATGTGCTAGTTTTGTTTATAGTTTATTATTCATGCCAATCGGGCAAGTGTTTTTGTTTCATGTTTGTAGTTTGCAGCATTGATGCTAGTCTTTTGTTTGTTCATAGCCAAGTGTCTGTACCTCCTTGTGAGCGCCCTTAGTTTGTTTATTTTTTATTATAGTTTTAAATAAACCACCATGTACTCACGTCCACGCCTCGCTCGTGTCGATTCTCATCTGCGTCGAAGAAACAATCCACGTCGAAGCCTTGTTGTGACAATAATGTGTGATGTTCTGAGGCTGGCGGGGTTTAAAATGCCGTATGGAAGGTCGTTTTTGCCACTTGTGCCAGCTTTTTTGAAACCTGTTCCAGGCATCAAATTCCAAATGAGTGAATATTTGCAAAAAATAACAAAGTTTTCCAGTTACAAGTTACAAGTATCTTGTCTTTGCAGTCCATCCAATTGAAAATAAGTTGAAAATAATTTGCGAATCATTGTTTTTATTTACCATTTACACAACGTGCCAACGGCTTCACGGTGGCAGAGGGGTTAGTGCGTCTGCCTCACAATACGAAGGTCCTGCAGTCCTGGGTTCAAATCCAGGCTCGGGATCTTTCTGTGTGGAGTTTGCATGTTCTCCCCGTGAATGCGTGGGTTCCCTCCGGGTACTCCGGCTTCCTCCCACTTCCAAAGACATGCACCTGGGGATAGGTTAATTGGCAACACTAAATTGGCCCTAGTGTGTGAATGTGAGTGTGAATGTTGTCTGTCTATCTGTGTTGGCCCTGCGATGAGATGGCGACTTGTCCAGGGTGTACCCGCCTTCCGCCCGATTGTAGCTGAGATAGGCGCCAGCGCCCCCCGCGACCCCGAAAGGGAATAAGCGGTAGAAAATGGATGGATGGATTATTATTCTTATTTAAAATTTGATTTTACATGTCACTATAAAGTTATATAAGCCTTGCTTGTTCAATATTCAATGCAAAACTTGTTTGGGTCCCTATTAAAAGGTTTATTTGTTCAACTTTGGCCCATTGGCTCTGTTCAGTTTTAAATTTTGGCCCACTCTGTATTTGAGTTTGACACCCCTGTTTTAGCGTGATACTTCCGCGCGAAATTTAAAATTGCAATTTAGTAAAATAAACCGGCCGTATTGGCATGATTTCATCATTAATAAATAAACTATCAGACTGCGTGGTCGGTAGTAGTGGGTATCAGTAGGCCTTTAAGTTTGATTATTTTTTATTATTATTGTTATTCTTATGGGCTTCACGGTGGCAGAAGGGTCCTGCAGTCCTGGGTTCAAATCCAGGCTCAGGATTTTTCTGTGTGGAGTTTGCATATTCTACCCGTGAATGCATGGGTTCCCTCCGGGTACTCCGGCTTCCTCCCACCTCCAAAGACATGCTCCTGGGGATAGGTTGATTGGCAACACTAAATTGGCCGTAGTGTGTGAATGTGAGTGTGAATGCTGTCTGTCTATCTGTGTTGGCCCTGCGATGAGGTGGCGTCTTGTCCAGGGTGTACCCCGCCTTCCGCCCGATTGTAGCTGAGATAGGCGCCAGCGCCCCCCGCGACCCCGAAAGGGAATAAGCGGTAGAAAATGGATGGATGGACAACGTGCCAACTTCACTGGTTTTGGGTTTGGTAGATTGTCATGTCTTCAGAGTTGTTTAGAAATATATTGTGGAGTACTATCTACTCATCTACTCTACCGAGTAGCTGACAAATAATCCATAATGTAACTTATTTACCAAGAAATGGGAATCCTATAAAATAAACATCCAACTCAAAACTAGTGTCTAAAAATCCTATTGAAGATCTCCCGACTCGGGATAATAAAAACCTTTGGGACTCAACAGAAGCATCTGTGTGAGTGTTTTTATTATTTCTGTGTGATCACCCCAGCTGAACAAGAAGAAGGCGCCCGACATCCAGTGCACAGACCTGCTGGGTAACACTCCCCTGCACTGTGCAGCCTATCGAGGCCAGACGCAGTGCGCCGCCAAACTGTTGAGGGGCGGCGCTCGTCCCAACGTCGAGAACAAGAATGGTAAATGCATGATCTTTTTTTTGTGTTTCTGTACATCGTAAAACCTAGATATTGATTTTACTCCTTCTAAGTTGTGGAGAAAAAAAGTACCCCTAATTAACATTGTGGTCAGCCGTTTTTATTTATGTTTGACCGGAACATTTTGGGGGTATTTCTGACTTCCCAGCACAGAATTAGGGAAATTTTCACACCACGTTTGTGGCAAATGTTAAAAAAAAAACTGCAGTTTTTTGCCTATCATTCACATTCCCTAAGTAAGACAAGAACACATGTTTTCTTTTTATGCATTCTAAATCGTAAATAAATGTTCACTAAAGTCAGCTAACAATGAAGTCAATGGAAGTCGCTCTATTCCACCTATGCAGTGCTCTAAAAGTTTTATATACACACAGTACGTATATACTGTATATAACGTAGCATCAGGCACATTCATATAAGCATTTGAAATGTACATATTTTGCCCATTTTAGGCATATGGCGGCGTATTAATTTCACAAACGTATCAACATATTGACAACAACAAATCTACTCCTCACGGCATACTTCGTGACAAACGAAAAAGAATACTTTGGGACAAATGGTGATCCAGAACCTTATATTTTTGAGCCTGAACATATGGAGGATGAGCAAGTTATCAAAGCTCTGTGCTAAGCAGATGCAGCTTTAGTGAAACACTTGGCATTATGTTATGTGGCAGTGTTGCTAAGTGCTGAAAAAGATATAGAAATGATGAACATAATAACACAATCACTTACTGTACAATTTCTATTCAAACTGTTTAAAAAAAGGAGTTATCATAATGCTCGCAAAGTGTTCAAAGTATATACTGTATGTAACGTAGCAACAGGCACATTCATAGAAACTTGATATATTAACGTATTTTGCCCATTTTTCGCATATAGTCGCGTATTAATTTCACAAACATATCCTAATGTTCGCTTTTCCCTTCAACAACAACAAATCTACTACTAACTGCATACTTTGTGAGAGACAACAAAGACTACTCTGGGACAAATGGTGATCCAGAACCTTATATTTTTGAGCCTGAATATATGGAGGATGAGCAAGTTATCGAAGCTGTGAGCTATGCATATGCAGCTTTAGTGAAATGTAATGTGGCAGTATTGCTAAATGCTGAAAAAGATATAGAAATTATGAACATAATAACACAATCACTTACTGTACAATGTCTGCTCTCACTGGGATGTTCATATTTTCCTGTTTAAAACAAGGATTAATCATAATGCTCGTGAAGGGTTAAATGTATATACTGTACATAACGTTGTAACAGGCACAGTAATAGAAACGTGATATATTTACATATTTTGCCCATTTTAGGCATATGGCGGCGTATTAATTTCACAAACGCATCACAACGTTCCCTTTTCCCTTAGACAACAACAAATCTACTACTCACGGCATACTTCGTGAGAGACAACAACAAATACTTTGGGACAAATGGTGATCCAGAACCTTATATTTTCGAGCCTGAATAAATGGAGGACGAACATGTTATCAAAGTTTTATTCTAAGCAGATGCAGCTTTAGTGAAACACTTGGCATTATGTAATGTGGCAGTATTGCTAAGTGCTGAAAAAGATATAGAAATTATGAACATAGTAAAACAACCACTTACTGTACAATGTCTGCTTTCACTGGGATGGTCATATATTCCTGTTTAGAAAGTATAAACTGAATGTAACGTAGTAACAGGTACATTCATAGAAACGTGATATATACATATTTTGCCCATTTTAGGCATATTAATTTCACAAACATGCTTTTTCCTTCAACAACAACAACAACAAACATACTATTCACGGCATACTTTGTGAGAGACAACAAAGAATACTTTGGGACAAATGGGGATCCAGAACCTTATATTTTTGAGCCTGAATATAAGGAGGATGAGCAAGTTATCGAAGCTGTGTGCTATGCAGATGCAGCTTTAGTGAAACACTTGGCATTTGGTAATTTGGCAGTATTGCTAAGTGCTGAAAAAAATATAGAAATGAACATAATAAAACAATCACTTACTGTACACTTTCTGCTCTCACTGCGCTGTTCATATATTCCTGTTTAGAAAAAGGATTAACCATAATGCTCACGAAGGGTTAAAAGTATATACTGTATGTAACGAGGTAACAGGCACATTCATGGAAACTTGATATATTAAGGTATTTTTCCCATTTTAGGCATATGACGACGTATTCATTTCAAAAACATATCACAACATTTGTTTTTCTTTAGACAACAACAAATCTACTACTCACGGCATACTTTGTGAGAGACAACAAGGAATACTTTGGGACAAATGGTGATCCAGAACCTTATATTTTTGAGCCTGAATATAAGGAGGATGAGCAAGTTATTGTCTCTGTTCAATGCAGATGCAGCTTTTGTGAAACACTTGGCATTATGTAATGTGACAGTATTGCTAAATGCTGAACAAGATATAGAAATTATCAATCAATCAATCAATGTTTATTTATATAGCCCCAAATCACAAATGTCTCAAAGGACTGCACAAATCATTACGACTACAACATCCTCGGAAGAACCCACAAAAGGGCAAGGAAAACTCACACCCAGTGGGCAGGGAGAATTCACATCCAGTGGGACGCCAGTGACAATGCTGACTATGAGAAACCTTGGAGAGGACCTCAGATGTGGGCAACCCCCCCCCCTCTAGGGGACCGAAAGCAATGGATGTCGAACGGGTCTAACATGATACTGTGAAAGTTCAATCCATAGTGGCTCCAAGACAGCAGTGAGAGTCCCGTCCACAGGAAACCATCTCAAGCGGATCAGCAGCGTAGAGATGTCCCCAACCGATACAGGCGAGCGGTCCATCCTGGGTCCCGACGAGCGGTCCATCCTGGGTCTCGACTCTGGACAGTCAGTATTTCATCCATGGTCATCGGACCGGACCCCCTCCACAAGGGAGGGGGGGGCATAGGAGAAAGAAAAGAAGCGGCAGATCAACTGGTCTAAAAAGGAGGTCTATTTAAAGGCTAGAGTATACAGATGAGTTTTAAGATGAGACTTAAATGCTTCTACTGAGGTAGCATCTCGAACTGTTACCGGGAGGGCATTCCAGAGTACTGGAGCCCGAATGGAAAACGCTCTATAGCCCGCAGACTTTTTTTGAGCTCTAAGATTCACTAATAAGCCGGAGTCTTTTGAACGCAGATTTCTTGCCGGGACATACGGTACAATACAATCGGCAAGATAGGCTGGAGCTAGACCGTGTAGTATTTTATACGTAAGTAGTAAAACCTTAAAGTCACATCTTAAGTGCACAGGAAGCCAGTGCAGGTGAGCCAGTACAGGCGTAATGTGATCAAACGTTCTTGTTCTTGTCAGAAGTCTAGCAGCCGCATTTTGTACCAACTGTAATCTTTTAATGCTAGACATGGGGAGACCCGAAAATAATACGTTACAGTAATCGAGACGAGACGTAACAAACGCATGGATAATGATCTCGGCGTCTTTAGTGGACAAAATGGAGCGAATTTTAGCGATATTACGGAGATGAAAGAAGGCCGTTTTAGTAACGCTTTTAATGTGTAAAAACATGTGTAAAAAAACTACCACTTACTTTACAATGTCTGCTCTCACTGGGATGTTCTTATATTCCTGTTCGGTAAAAGGATTATTCATAATGCGCGCGAAGGGTTAAAAGTATATACTGTATGTAACGTAGTAACAGGCACAGTCATAGAAACGTGATATAGTTACGTATTTTGCCCATTTTAGGCATATGGCGGCGTATTAATTTCACAAACGCATCACAACGTTCGCTTTTCCCCAAACAGAAGCCATTATTTGTTTGACTGGAAAATTGGGGGAGGGTGTACATTTGGTCTTACCAGAGACTTTGTAATGCCCCTTTGCCCGAATGTTGGAGTTAGCCACTTGAGTGTCAAGAGTTAGTTTTGACGCACACTGTCCAAAAAAAATGAATACATATGTATTTTAAAACTGTTTCAAAAATCAGTTTCTCCATTCCTGAACAGAAATAGCAATTCAGTCGGATAAGCTCTAAGAAATGTTTTGTACTTTTTTGATGAAACAGTTCCTGACAGTGATTAGCCCTGTGACTCAGTGGTGGCGTAAAGGCCGATTGTGTTGTGTCGAACAGCCGTCATTCGCCCTTCACGCCATTCAAGCAGGCGAGGGTTGTGAGTTCCTGCTGACGCTTGGTATGATCTTTCAGGCCAGACCGCGTTGGACCTGGCCCGCGATGGCGCCATGAAGCAGCTGTTGGTGGGCAGCACTCACCTGGTGAGTGTACCATGGACCCCAAAAAATGGAGAATTTTGTTTTTCCTGCCATTTAAATAAGAGATCGTAAATGTTAATATAAAATAAAATAGCCGTGAAAGTTCAATATTAAGGTTGCTTGAATTAATTTACGGTAACAATGTCTACCTAACCCCTAAAGAGATTAAAAAATACAAAATGGTTTGTTCCACCTGGATAGCCGCAAACCTGACTTGGAAAACTTTACTCAACACGGACGTCATAACGTCATCTAAGCTCATCTGCAAGCCTTCGCACAAAGCATCAACATTTTGAACAGTAATTAGGTAATAAAAGAAAAGTAAACATATATTAAATGTACCTGTAGCAGCAGCCAAATTGCCCATAACAGTGGTGCGTTCAAAGACCCTTGATTAAAGTTAGAAACCGACTTAACTCCCAAGATGTCTGCTGATACTAATCCAATATGTATCAACTCCTCTGTACATTACTCTCTGACGTAAAGGAAATCTGGACGGATTTAAGTTATATTATTACTTAAACTCATTTTTTATGTGTGTTGGTAGTTTTCTAATGAAGTAGTCTTTCGAAATGATCGCTGCATAATACACTGTACTTTGTGTGTGTGGTCCAATCCAACCGTGTTCGCTTGACTGCTCTGTTCCATAGTAAAGCTTCATCGTCATCTTTCGGGAATGGAAACAATGAAACACCGGCCGTGTTTTTGTTGCTAAAGGCGGCCGCAATACACCGCTTCCCACCTACAGCTTTCTTTTTTGACGTCTCCATTATTCATTGAACAAATTGCAAAAGATTCAGCAACACAGATGTCCAGAATACTGTGGAATTATGCTATGAAAAGGGACGACTTATAGCTGGAACAAAATGTCCTCTACAATGCGTGACGTCACATGCACGGGTCATCATCCAGTGACGTTTCAGCATGATACTTCCGCGCAAAATTTTAAATTGCAATTTAGTATACTAAACCGGCCGTATTGGCATGTGTTGCAATGTTAATATTTCATCATTGATATATAAACTATCAGACTGCGTGGTCGGTAGTAGTGGGTTTCAGTAGGCCTTCAAATTAGCAAAAAAAAGGGAGAATAGATACTTTCACAGACAAAGGTCACACACAAGCCAAAATGTGCTTTCCGCACAGCACTATTACAATTTACACAAAGGTGCATAAATGTTTTTAAAACACAACATTCCGGCCACTTTAAATTGGATTTGTTTCATTGCTATTCAAAATTGAAAAAAAAAAATTGAGGTTTTTACATGTCTTTTAAAAAGATGGTTTCAACCAAATCCATGCAGTATTCGGTTTTATAAAAGGGAATAAGCGGTAGAAAATGGATGGATAAACATATAAAGTGTATGTATGGGGCTGGGACGTTGGCTTTTAAGTTAAGTTAAGCTAAAGTACCAATGATTGTCACAAACACACTAGATGTGGTGAAAATTGTCCTCTGCATTTGACCCATCCCCTTGTACACCCCCTGGGAGGTGAGGGGAGCAGTGAGTAGCAGCGGTGGCAGCGCCCAGGAATAATTTTTGGTGATTTAATCCCCAATTCCAACCCTTGATGCTGAGTGCCAAGCAGGGAGGTAATGTCTCCCATTTTTATAGTCTTTGGTATGACTCGTATGACTTGTAAAACAAAACTTATGCCTTGTTGTTAATGAATACTTAGGCCTACAAAGCTACTGGATTTTAATGTTGTCATTATGGTGCTACTTAGAGAGAGCCCAAGTGTATTCTGAGGTGGTACTTGGTGAAAAAAGTTTGAGAACCCCTGTTTTACTGAATAATGATGCTAAAACTAAACAAATAAGGTCAGTTTATGCTAAGCTATCGGAACAAAACATCTTAGCTTCATAGCAGGCCTGCGAGACGTCATGACTTCAATAAGAAGTCTTACCCATAAAGAGTTTTCCATTATGTCACCACCTATTGGACGGTAGTCATTCAGGTCAATGACCTTTTAATTATGCTGTGAATTGGCGCATGCGCCGCATTTCCTTATATGGCCCAATGTGAACAACCTTCCCTAATCATGGTGCAAAAAAATCATTATCAAACCAACACAAATTATAAACAGAAATGGTCACACAACACAACCTGCTCACTGCATACAGGTCAATGAGCTTTAATTATGCTGTGAATTGGCGCTTGCGCCGCATTTACTTATATGGCCCAATGTGAAAAACCTTCCCTAATCATGGTGCAAAAAAAATCATTATCAAACCAACACAAATTATAAACAGAAATGGTCACACAACACAACCTGCTCACTGCTTTCAGGTCAATGATTTTTAATTATGCTATGAATTGGCGCTTGCGCCGCATTTACTTATATGGCCCAATGTGAACAACCTTCCCTAATCATGGTGCAAAAAAAATCATTATCAAACCAACACAAAATATAAACAGACATGGTCACACAACACAACCTGCTCACTGCATTCAGGTCAATGAGCTTTGATTATGCTGTGAATTGACGCATGCGCCGCATTTACTTATATGGCCCAATGTGAACAACCTTCCCTAATCATGGTGCAAATAAAATCATTATCAAACAAACACAAATAATAAACAGACATGGTCACACAACACAACCTGCTCACTGCTTTCAGGTCAATGAGCTTTAATTATGCTGTGAATTGGCGCTTGCACCGCATTCACTTATATGGCCCAATGTGAACAACCTTCTCTAATCATGGTGCAAAAAAAATCATTATCAAACCAACACAAAATATAAACAGACATGGTCACACAACACAACCTGCTCACTGCATTCAGGTCAATGAGCTTTAATTATGCTGTGAATTGGCCCGCATTTCCTTATATGGCCCAATGTGAACAACCTTCCTTAATCATGGTGCAAAAAAAATTCATTATCAAACCAACACAAAATATAAACAGACAGGGTCACACAACACAACCTGCTCACTGCATTCAGGTCAATGAGCATTAACTCTGATGTGAATTGGCGCTTGCACCGCATTTCCTTATATGACCCAATGTGAACAACCTTCCCTAATCATGGTGCAAAAAAATCATCAAACCAACAAATTATAAACAGACATGGTCACACAACACAACCTGCTTACTGCATTCAGGTCAATGAGTTTTAATTATGCTGTGAATTGGCGCTTGTGCCGCATTTACATATATGGCCCAAGGCGAACAACCTTCCTTAATCATGGTGCAAAAAAAATTCATTATCAAACCAACACAGAATATAAACAGACATGGTCACACAACACAACCTGCTCACTGCATTCAGGTCGATGAGCTTTGATTATGCTGTGAATTGACACATGCGCCGTATTTACTTATATGGCCCTAGGTGAACAACCTTCCTTAATCATGGTGCAAAAAAAATTCATTATCAAACCAACACAAAATATAAACAGACATGGTCACACAACACAACCTGCTCACTACATTTAGGTCAATGAGCTTTAACTCTGATGTGAATTGACGCTTGCACCGCATTTCCTTATATGGCCCAATTTGAATAACCTTCCCTAATCATGGTGCAAAAAAATCATTATCAAACCAACACAAAATATAAACAGACATGGTCACACAACACAACCTGCTCACTGCATTCAGGTCAATGAGCTTTAATTATGCTGTGAATTGGCGCTTGCGCCGCATTTCCTTATATGGCCCAATGTGAACAACCTTCCCTAATCATGTTGCAACAAAAATCATTATAAAACCAACACAAAATATAAACAAACATGGTCACACAACACAACCTGCTCACTGCATTCAGGTCGATGAGCTTTGATTATGCTGTGAATTGACACATGCACCGCATTTACTTATATGGCCCAAGGCGAACAACCTTCCCTAATCATGGTGGAAAAAAAATCATTATCAAACCAACACAAAATATAAAAAGACATGGTCACACGTAACACAATTTGCTCACTGCATTCAGGTGAGGTAATGGGTCCCTTTTTTACAGTCTTTGTTATGACTCGGCCGGGGTTTGAACTCTCAATTTATCAATCTCAGGGCGGACACTCTAACTACTAGGCCACTCAGTAGGTGGTATGGGGGCCCCTTTAGGTGTACGGGGCCCCATAATTTGGTGCTACGCCCCTGCTCTCGCTCAATGCTTTGCTGTGATTTAGTTCTTTAATTTCAATGTTTCCTGGTGTTTGCAGGGGATGAGACACCGCGCCAAGAAGTTTGAGGGACCTCTCTGGAAGGTAAAGCAGCAGTTTGATTTTAATTAAGTTAAATTAGTGTTTTGGCCGACTTTATTTCAGAAGATGCTTTGAAGTGGAACTCACCCTTAAGTCGTGGAGTTGGAAACCTGACCATAAAATATCAGGAAAGTACGTTTAACTGCAGCATTGTGTCACCAGGCACTTCTGCGCAATCTTCAAAGGAGTTTGGCTATTTTTGTGGTGTGACAAATTCCGAAAGAAGGTATGTTGAGAGAAGAGCGTGAGGAGACAGGAAGTTGCATAATATTGAAAAAAAAAAGTAATCTTTATTCACAGCAACTTTCATTAACTTTAGGCTGCATTTCAGTTTTATGCAGCCTGAAAGGGACAAGCGGTAGAAAATGGATGGATGGATCCTAAAATCTGGAATAATCCTGCAGGCGATAAAACATAAAAAAAAGATAAGAGTGTGAGTGTTGTCTGTCTGTGTTGGCCCTGTGAGGAGGTGGCGACTTATCCAGGGAGTACCCTGCCTTCCGCCCGAGTGCAGCTGTGATAGGCTTTAGCGACCCCAAAAAGGACAAGTGGTAGGAAATGGATGGATGGAAAATAAAAACATCGAAAAATAGACCTGAAGTTGATCGAGAGATTTAGGCGTTGAATGGAAAAAATAAATAAATAAAATTGGCAAACGATGGCAAATATCAAATCCAGGCTGAAAACACTTATTTATTTCTGCATATGACAACTGCCAATATTTTGTCGATACCGTTTGATTTTAAATGGAATTATTATTATTCTTATAATACATTTGTGCCTTCTAAATAACCTTGCCTTGCCTTAATACAGGGGTGTCAAACGTACGACCCGTGGGCCGTATCAAGCCCGTGAACAGGGTTCATTCGGCCCCCGGTATGAGTTTAAGTATGGAAAATGAGCCAAATTGTTTGAATGAAAGAAACTGCTCTTCTAAATGTGTCCACTAGATGTCGCAATAGCAATTCTTTGTAGATGATGCTACATATGTAATACAAAAAAACCACGTTAGTGCATCAGTCGAGGAAAATGAGCGAACTACATGTTAACGACTTTCCCTGTCGCCCCTCGGGTTCCATGGACCACCCAGAAAAGACATTGCTTTAGCGGGTTTGACTCTCGTTTATTTTTCAATAATGACAGTTTCTTGTGCCGTCGCCACTCCTGCTTCTCGCTCTCCGGGTCTCGCTCCTCGTCTCTCGCGTCTTGCTTCCTGTTTCTCTCCATTCACTACTTCTGCCCCGATCTCTCCTCCTTCTCCCCTTTCATACAGTGTGAGGAGATAAGTCAATCGTGTGCCGGTGCGCGATCCACGCACCTGAATCAGATTGCGGCGTCGCTCCCAGCACCCCCCGCCTCTCCGCTCTGCCTCTTTGTCGCCATCTTGGGCAGGGCTCCAGCATGCCCTGCCCCGCTGCTCGTTCGCCGGCTCCGCCTCTCTACACTACACAAATAACATCCATTTTTGTATTTTTGATGGATTGAAAATGAACACCAATGAGTTGACTGAACATTATCACATAATTGTTTCAGAAAATATAAATAACGACCAATAAAGAGAATACTATTAACCGCAACATGTAAGTGTAAAAAAACAACATTATGATTTGTACTTTTTCGGAATGTGGTTGTTCTATTTTTTAATCACAGAAAACAATCTTAAAGGTGTCTTTATTTTTTAAATTATCGTGCCAGGATTTTACCGGTTCGGCCCACTTGGGAGTAGATTTTTCTCCATGTGGCCCCCGATCTAAAATGAGTTTGACACCCCTGCCTTAATAGATTCAACCAGCCACAACATTAGGTACACCTGCACACTTGCCGATCATTGACTCTCACTGTTTATACATAATAACCGCGTTATATACCATAAATTCCGGACTATATGCCGCTGACTTAAAATATTTTTATGCATGTACAACACTTAAGACCTTTAGCATATCAGTATGTGGAATTAAATCATGGAATGGATTAATCAAAGTAGTCAAACAATGCACTAGTATGATCCAGTTTAAGAGGCTTTTCAAGTACAAGGAAGAATATTTGAGACAAATTTATTGAATTATTGAAAATAATATATTAATATTATCTCATTAAACACCCTATTTTGTGTATGCAACATTCTGCGACCTTATTTTGGTAAATGCAACATTCTGTCATGGTCTGTGGTCTGGATCATGTTGTTTATTTTCTGTTAGCTTTGGACTCGTTTGTTCCTGTTTACGCTCCCCTGTTCGGTTACCATGACGACCCCTTAGTTTCATCTGCCTCATGTAAAAAAACGCACCTGCTCTAATCAAGAAACTTTTATTCAAGCCTGTTTTGCCAGTTAGTCGTCCTAGCGACATTGCTCCTTTCATGCCATAGTTCATGCTGCTCGTTTTCATGCCACACTGTTTGTTCCGAGCCATAGTTTGTTTGTTTCATGATAAAAATCTTGTGGGTTTTTTTACGCCGTAGTTAATGTTTGTTCCTATTTTGATAGTGAATAATTAAAAATGTTCCTACCTTCACGCCTGGTCCAGAGTAGTCAGTTTGCATCCCGGGAGAACAAACCCCGCAGTAAGTTGCGTAAACCCCCACGTCTTGACATATTCCTTCTGTAAATACCTAATGCCGCTTTTTTATCATGCACTACAATGAGCTATTGCAATTAAATTTCCTTCTTAGCTGAATGACAATAAAGTAAGTCTAAGTCTCTGTTAAGGCAATCATACCTGTCCTATGTATTACCAGAACTGTCATATTTAGAAATATTTGATGTAAATAGTGTTGAAAATTGGGAACGAGGGTAAATATCTGTTTAAGTCTGTTAATAACTGATATGAATTAAGGAAGGGGTAGGATTAAATAAGCTTTGCTTCTTCCTACACTATTTCAGGCTTGTTGTAATGAGAAAAAAAAAACATGTAATGTTTCATATTAACCTTAAGGCCCAAGCTGTTTTTTTTTACAAGTTTTTTTATTTATTTCTCTTTTGCTATTTGGGCTTATTGGACCCTAATTAGAATGAAAACTAAGAATCATCTTTTGATATGATGTACTTAGTCCATAAGTACACAAACGTGTACTTCATCTTTAGTGACATGCTAATTCTTATTTTGACGCTTTTTTTTTTTTCGAAATTCCATTGTATGTCATACTCTTCTGACATCACCAGATGGCAGTATAAGTGTCCACATAAGCGACCATAGGACCCCAATTCAGTAGTGTACACAATTTTGGAAATAAGAGCTAAAAGGTGCTGTCCACGTATGTGGCCACTAAGTCTTTAGAGGTTTTAAAGGAGTCATTATTATTATTGTTTTTCTAAATGTAAAACACTTTCTTGTGGTCTACATAACATGTAATAGCAGTTCTTTGGTCAAAATGTTGCATAGATGTTTTACAGATCATCTTCAAGCCGCTTTCTAACAGTCGCTTCCGGATGAGCCGCTTTGTGGGCAATCTTATTTACGTGCCTCCACTTCGACTGCGTCATCTTTGTTGTAGCGGTGTAGCGTGCAAGGACGGAGGTGGAGGAAGTGCCAAAAGATGGCGCTAACTGTTTTAATGACATTCAGACTCTACTTTAATCAATAAAACATTTTCTCATCCGGAAACAACAACACCGGAAATGTGTCCCGTGAAAAACCGATGCCCGGATCATAACATATTGTTGCCTTGTTTCTTTTTATATCACATTTTGTAGTTTGACCTCCTTATTTCCTGTGTTTGTTCTGTCACCATAGTTGCTCATTAGTTTTCAGCTGCCCCTTATTTTCGACGCACACCTGTTGTTACTGATTACTGCCTTATTTAAGCCTGCCCCTTTTGTTATTTCGTCCTCTGTTCCTAATTTGCTTTCATGCAACAAGTGACGACTGTTTTCCATGCTCTTACTTACTGGCTTTCACGCTACGCTTGATTTATTCCTAGTTCTAATGATAGTTTTGTTTTCCCTTTTTGTGCCTTTGTGCCAAATGTTAGTGCATCTGTTTGTTTCCCTAGCGTCCATGCTAGCGCCTTTTGTTTGCCTTTTTCTGCCTAGCACCAGTATTTTTTGTTTCTTAGCCTTTTTTTAGTTAAATAAATTCTTTATTTCTTACCTTACGCTGTGTTCTTGCCCGACGCATCCACAGAAGAACAAATCCGGCATCGCTATGCCCACCAGACGTCACAACTAAGCCTTTATTAAAACTGTATACATGTTTGAAATAAACTTCTATAAACTCACCAACTTTTTTCCTACGCTTTTACCCTGCGGCTTATAGGACGATTTATAGATTTGTCTTTGCTGACGCCCATAATGGAATAAGTTTTACAAAAAACAAGCAAATACACGGAAAAGGAGGATTTATTTAATTTCATCATTTGTTCTATTGACTTGTCTATTGCATGACTGTGCTGTCGTGTTAGCAAGCTTGCTGTATTTATGACTTGATTATTTTCTGTCTTATTTATTTGTATCGAGAATGTACCCTCCCCCAGAAGGAACAACAGATAAACCATTAGACGTTTCTTTAAAGCAGAACAAGATGATGAGAAGTCACATAATTATAGTAATGAAACTAAAAAAAACTCAAGCATTCATAAATCCTTCCAGAGAACCACAATCTGAATTCCTCGGTAAGAAATCCTGTTATCAATGTTGAGCTAGTCTATTTAGTGGTGGTAAGCTTCTTAATTAATGGGGCTAGAAACATCGTCTTTACATGTAATGATAAAAGCTTTGTGGTGGCGGCAGAGCAGATTACTTCTAATAATTCCCATAACTTCTTCAAAGGGTCAGGTTTTTAGAAATGTGCTGGATCTTTGATGTTGTATGCCAGCCATTCTCAGACTTTGGTACGCCGGCTCCATCTAGTGATATGCCAAAAAGATCATTTACCGTATTTTCCGGACTATAAGGCGCACTTAAATTTGTATATTTATTTTTCAAAACTCGACACTGCGCCTTATAGCCCGGTACACCCAATATACAGAATATTTCTGGCTGTGCTTACCGACCTCCACGCAATTTTATTTGGTACAGTAGATGGCAGTCAAACATAAGAGATACGTGTAGACTGCACTATGATGGTCATATGACTCAAGTAAACAACACCAACATCAGTGGCCTAGTGGTTAGTGTCCGCCCTGAGATCGGTAGGTTGTGAGTTCAAACCCCGGCCGAGTCATACCAAAGACTATACAAATGGGACCCTTTACCTCCCTGCTTGGCACTCAGCATCAAGGGTTGGATTTATGGGTTACATCAACAAAATTGAATCCCGGGCGTGGCCGCCGCTGGTGCTCACTGCTCCCCTCACCTCCCAGGGGGTGATCAAGGCTGATGGGTCAAATGCAGAGAATAATTTCGCCACACCTGGTGTGTGTGTGACTATCATTGGCACTTTAACGTTTTAAATTTGATGTGTTCCATTGAAAATATACATAGAACATTACACGCGGTGCTCAAAAATTTATCAAAATGTTTAAGTACGACTTTGATAAGCTATGGTGTGTGTATAAGGTAAGACATATTATCTGGCGTTTTGTTTGGCAATATTATGCAAAAGCAACTTTTCTTACTTTCTGGTACTTGCTGATCTGTATTTGCCATCGACATAAATACTGAAAAATTACACGTTTCCGCCTTTGTAGTCCGTACCGACGCTGTAGTCGATAAGCTTCTTATTTTTCTCTATCTTTTTGTTATGGGACATTTATCCCCCACTGTGTTGCCATTTCTAATATAAAGTAGTGTAAAGTTCTTGCTTATATCTGTCAGTAAACTCGCCATGTAAGTGCTGAAACATAGCGGTGTGGTGCGTTTACATTATTCACCCAAGGGACTTTAGTTATCAGAGAGTTCCGGTCAGACGGTTTTTCACGGGACACATTTCCGGTGTTGTTGTTTCCGGATGAGAAGATGCTTTATTGATTAAAGTAGAGTCTGAATGTCATTAAAACAGTTAGCTCTATCTTTTGACACTTCTTCCACTCCCGTCCTTGCCCGCTATACCGCTACAACAAAGATTATGCTGTCGAAGTGGAGGCACGTAAATAAGATTGCCCACAAAACGGCTCATCCGGAAGCAACTGTCAGAAAGCGGCTTGAAGATGATCTGGAAAAACATAATCTATGCAACATTTTGACCAAATAACCACTATTACATGTTATGTAGACCACAAGAAAGTGTTTTACATTTAGAAAAACAACAATAATAATAATATGACTCCTTTAAAACCTCTAAAGACTTAGTGGCCACGTACGTGGACAGCACCTTTTAGCTCTTATTTCTAAAAATGTCTACACTACAGAATTGGGGTCTTATGGCCACTTATGTGGACACTTATACTGCCATCTGGTGGTGTCAGAAGAGTATGAATTACAATGGAATTTGAGGGGAAAAAGTGTCAAAATAAAAATTTGCATGTCACTACATATGAAGTACACGTTTGTGTACTTGTGGACTACGTACATCATATCAAAAGATGATTTTTAGTTTTTGTTCTAATTATGGTCCAATAAGCCCAAATAGCAAAGAGGAATTAAAAAAAAGCATGTTAACAAACAGCTTGGGCCTTAAGAGGTTTTAAAGCACCCTATAATCTTATTTATGAAAAAACATCAAAAATAGACCAATTATTCAGCATCGCGCCTTATAATCTGGTGCGCCCTATGGTCCGGAAAATACGGTAATTGAATATTGTGATGTAATGTAATTTATTATTTAAGGACAGCGTTTTATTTTACTACATTTAAAGGCCTACTGAAATGAGATTCTTATTTAAACGGGGATAGATAGCAGGTCCATTCTATGTGTCATACTTGATAATTTGGCGATATTGCCATATTTTTGCTGAAAGTATTTAGGAGAGAACATCGACGATAAAGTTCGCAACTTTTGGTCGCTAATAAAAAAGCCTTGTCTTTACCGGAAGTAGCAGACGATGTGCGCGTGACATCACGGGTTGTGGAGCTCCTCACATCTGAACATTCTTTATAAACATAGCCTCCAGCAGCAAGAACTATTCGGACCGAGAAAGCGACAATTTCCCCATTAATTTGAGCAAGGATGAAAGATTCGTGGATGAGGAAATTTAGAGTGAAGAAGTAGGAAAAAAAAAAAAGGGAAAAGAAAGGCGATTGCAGTGGGAGCGATTCAGATGTTTTTCGACACATTTACTAGGATAATTCTGGAAAATCCCTTATCTGTTATTGTGTTGCTAGTGTTTTAGTGAGATTAAATAGTACCTGAAGTCGGAGGGGTGTGGCCACGGGTGTGTTGACGCCAGAGTCTCTGAGTGAAGTCACGGCAGCTGCAGCAGGACCGAAGCTCCGCTGATGTCTTCGGTAAGAGGCGACTTATTACCACAGTTTTCTCATTGAAAACTGCCGGTTGACATGTAGTAGGGATCCATGTTCGCTTGACCGCTCTGATCCATAGTAAAGCTTCATCTTCGGGAATTTCAAACAAGGAAACACCGGCTGTGTTTTTGTGGCTGAAGGCATCTTTCTACTTTGACTTCTCCATTATTAATTGAACAAATTGCAAAAGATTCAGCAACACAGATGTCCAGAATACTGTGTAATTATGGGATTAGAGCAGGCTACTTATAGCTTGGATCGGGCTGGAAAAAAATGTCCGCTACAACCCGAGACGTCAAAGGCACGCGTCATCATACCGCGACGTTTTCAACAGGATACCTCGCGGGAAATTTAAAATTGCAATTTAGTAAACTAAAAAGGCCGTATTGGCATGTGTTGCAATGTTAATATTTCATCATTGATATATAAACTATCAGACTGCGTGGTGGGTAGTAGTGGGTTATTGAACATGTTAAATAAAACGTCTCCCTTGTTTTTAATGAATACTTGAGTTTACTACGCGACCGTATTTTAATGCTGGTCATTGCGGTGGTACTCGGAGAGCCAAGTATTGTCTGATTTGGTGAAATACGTTTGAGACTAACCTAATACCGTCCTCCTCTTCATCATATTTTAACTTACAAGGCAGAAAATAAGTAAATATGCTGGAAACGGGAACACATCATCAGTAGCGGTTTGGGGGGAAAAAAAGTGCTTTGCGTCTCCGAGTCTGCATAATGATTCGCCGTCGTTTTATTTGTAGCTTTTTGTGACGACTCTGTCCTGACCTCTCCTATTTCCCGTTTGGCGTGCAAGGTGGCAAATGCTTTCACACGACAGTCTGCTGCGCCGCCGGGTCTCTCTCTCTCTATTCTTGTTAGGCAGATTGCACATCATTGATTAGGTGCAATGCTTCGGTAAACACTGTGAAGCGGTGATGAGTCACTGAACTGTGATGTGATCACACGGGGCCGCACAATTAGGACATCAGCAGCTTACACTGACGTGCTCGCCATGATGCACGGTGATGTGTTCAAAGCACTCATATCTGACGCCAAATGTGGCATATGGCGCAGTATTGTCACGCAAACATTTGAAATGCGGTTTGGGAATTAACGTGGGCGCCTTAGTAGCTTTTCAGCCAACCCTTTTAAGTCACGGTTTGGTAGTTAACATGGGCGCCGATTGCGCAAGAAACCAAGTTATAAGACTTTGAGTCATACGTTGGCTTTTGTCATGTTACAAACCCCGTTTCCATATGAGTTGGGAAATTGTGTTAGATGTAAATATATAAACGGAATACAATGATTTGCAAATGCTTTTCAACTCATATTCAGTTGAATGCACTACAAAGACAAGACATTTGATGTTCAAACTCATAAACTTTTTTTTTTGCAAATAATGATTAACTTAGAATTTCATGGCTGCAACACGTACCAAAGTAGTTGGGAAAGGGCATGTTAATGGGGCGGTATAGCCCGCGTGGTAGAGCGGCCGTGCCAGCAACTTGAGGGTTCCAGGTTCGATCCCCGCTTACACCATCCTAGTCACTGCCGTTGTGTCCTTGGGCAAGACACTTTACCCACCTGCTCCCAGTGCCACCCACACTGGTTTATATGTAACTTAGATATTGGGGTTCACTATGTAAAGCGCTTTGAGTCACTAGAGAAAAAGCGCTATATAAATACAATTCACTTCACCGCTGTGTTACATCACCTTTTCTTTTAACAACACTCAATAAATGTTTGGGAACTGAGGAAACTAATTGTTGAAGCTTTGGAAGTGGAATTCTTTCCCGTTCTTGTTTTCTGTTGAGTTTCAGTCGTTCAACAGCCCGGGGTCGTATTTTACGCTTCATAATGCGCCACACATTTTCGATGGGAGACAGGTCTGGACTGCAGGCGGGCCAGGCAAGTACCCGCACTCTTTTACTACAAAACCACGCTGTTGTAACACGTGGCTTGGCATTGTCTTGCTGAAATAAGCAGGGGCGTCCATGATAGCGTTGCTTGGATGACAACATATGTTGCTCCAAAACCTGTATGTACCATTCAGCATTAATGGTACATACAGATGTGTAAGTTACCCATGTCTTGGGCTCTAATAGACCCCCATACCATCACAGATGCTGGCTTTTGAACTTTGCGCCTACAACAATCTGGGTGGTTATTTTCCTTTTTGTTAAGGAGGACACCACATACACAGTTTCCAAATATAATTTGAAATGTGGACTCGTCAGACCACAGAACACTATTCCACTTTGCATCAGTCCATCTTAGATGAGCTCAGCCTAGCGAAGCCAGCGGTGTTCCTTGGTGTTGTTAGTAAATGGGTTTTGCTTTACATAGAATAAATGATAAATGATAAATGGGTTGTACTTGTATAGCGCTTTTCTACCTTCAAGGTACTCAAAGCGCTTTGACACTACTTCCACATTTACCCATTCACACACACATTCACACACTGATGGAGGGAGCTGCCATGCAAGGCGCCAACCAGCACCCATCAGGAGCAAGGGTGAAGTGTCTTGCTCAGGACACAACGGACGTGACGAGGTTGGTACTATGTGGGATTTGAACCAGGGACCCCTCGGGTTGCGCACGGCAACTCTCCCACTGCGCCACGCCGTCCCTCCCTAGAAAAGTTTTAACTTGCACTTACAGATGTAGCGACCAACTGTAGTTACTGACAGTGGTTTTATGAAGTGTTCCTGAGCCCATTTGGTGATATCCTTTACACACTGATGTCGGTTTTTGATGCAGTACCGCCTGAGGGATCAACGGTCCGTAATATCATCGCTTACGTGCAATGATTTCTCCAGATTCTCTGAACCCTTTGAAGATTTTACGGACCGTAGATGGTAAAATCCCTAAATTCCTTGCAATAGCTGGTTGAGAAATGTTGTTCTAAAACTGTCCGACATTTTGCTAACAAATTGGTGACCTCGCCCCATCCTTGTTTGTGAATTACTTAACATTTAATGGAAGCTGCTTTTATACCCAATCACGGCACCCACCTGTTCTCAATTAGCCTGCACACCTGTGGGATGTTCCAAATAAGTGTTTGATGAGCATTCCTCAACTTTATCAGTATTTATTGCCACCTTTCCCAACTTGTTTGCCACGTGTTGCTGGCATCAAATTCTAAAGTTAATGATTATTTGCAAAAAAAAAAATAGTTTATTGGTTTGAACATCAAATATGTTGTCTTTGTAGCATATTCAACTGAATATGGGTTGAAAATGATTTGCAAATTTCGTTTATATTTACATCCAACACAATTTACCTACTCATGTGGAAACGGGATTTGTATATGAATTTGGCGAATTCGGCGGCAAAATTATCGAAAAAGAAGTTCACGTGCAAATTTAACAACAAGACAAAGAATCAAAGAAGCATTTGTCTGATATTACAAAAGCGCTATCTCAAAATTGTCTCCAATCGCTTTACATTGAGAAGGCCAATGGTTGCAGAAAGTTCAAAGTGTAGTACCCCTTTAATGTTAAAAAAAAAAGTTAAAGTACCAATGATTGTCACACACACACTAGGTGTGGTGATTTAACCCCTAATTCCAACCCTTGATGCTGAGTGCCAAACAGGGAGGTAATGGGTCCCATTTTTTATAGTCTTTGGTATGACTCGGTCAGGGTTTGAACTCAGGGCGGACACTCTAACCACTAAATATTAGTCACTTTTTTCAATATATCAAAACAATTATGGGTAACATTTTAGTATGGGGAATATATTCACTAGTTGCTTATTAGCAGGTTAGTGTTGGGGTTAGCGTTAGAGGCTTTAGGGTTAAGACTCTTAGTTAATGGCTTACTGGTTGTATAATAAGGCCATCCAGAATAAGGCATTAACAAGTATCAATCATCAATCAATGTTTATTTATATAGCCCTAAATCACGAGGGTCTCAAAGGGCTGCACAAGCCACAACGAAATCCTCCGTTCAGAGCCCATATAAGGGCAAGGAAAAACTCACATCCCAGTGGGATGTCAATGTGAATGACTATGACAAACCTTGGAGAGGACCACAAGGGAGACCGGATGCAATGGACGTTGAGTGGATCCAACATAAAATTGTGAAGGTCTAGTCCAAAATGGATCTAACATGATAGTGAGAGTCCAAAGTCCTAAGTACTAAATGAGTAATTAGGAGCCAATATGTTACTAATTTGCATATTAATAAGCAACTAATTAATGGTCAATGTGTTCCCCATACTAAAGTGTTACCTCATTATGTTTATAGTTTTACTAATTAGTAAAACTGCAAGCAGCGATGGACGGGACAGACTTTTTCTGGTGTTTCCTGCCTTTACCCATTCAACATATCTTTACCTTCACATTACCTACCTTCCCTGCATCCTGGGGTCACACTGGTGCTTCTTTCTGTCACCCATACACGCTGGTGCTTCCTGCCATCACCCAGACAACATATCTTTACTTGCACATTACCTACCTTCTCTGTATCCTGGAGTCAAACTGGTGCATCCTTCTTTCACCCAGTCAACATATCTTTACCCACACAGTACCTACCTTCTCTGCATTTTGTGGTCACGCTGGTGCTTTCTGCTTTTAAGCGGCCATCTTGAGACGGCATCAGCGCAGCAGTAATTTGAAGGCTCGTAAAATCAAAACCGCAGCAGTTAGAAAAACTCTTTGCACAACTTTTAATAGGAAAGGTTCAATCTCTTTCCTGTGCGAGTTTGAAGCCGACACAACAAATGCGCTCAGAGGAGATAATGTTTGAAAAAAGGTGACAGGTTTTTTTACAAAACTTTTGTTTTGAAGGGGTAATTGCCAACTTCCTGTTGATTTTTGCTGAAGGATGTAAATGAATGAAATGTAGGTCTATGTGAGACCAAATAGAAATTTTTGTTTCATGTCTCTACGACATTCCTACCAGAAGTTACAAGTAGTTTTGTCTGTGTTTTCTTCCTAGGAGCAGTTTTGTCTGTGTTTTATTCCTAGAGCGCGATTTAGAGTTTTGGGGTTTGTTTTTTTTGTTTTTTATTAGATCGCAATTTTTGCCAGTACTGATGTGTGTGTCCAGTTTGGTGAGTTTTGAAGCATTTTAAGGGGGTCAAATTAAAGCTCAAAGAGGCAAAAATGAAATTTTTTAGGAAACTTTCGTTTTCAAGGGGTTTTTGCCAACTTTCTGTTGTTTTTTGCTGAAGAAAGTCAGTGTATGAAATCTAAGTCTAAGTCAGACCTACATAGAGGTTTTTGTTTCATGTCTGTACGACATTTCTAACGGAAGTTACAAGCAGTTTTGTCTGTGTTTTTTCCTAGGGGGCGCCAGAGCACAATTTTAAGTTTTGTTTTTTGATTAGATCGCAATTTTCGCTAGTCCTGATGTGTGTGTTAAATTTGGTGAGTTTTGAAGCATGTTAAGGCGGTCAAATTAGAACTCAAAGAGGCGGCGGTATAATGATAATAAAACCCTAGAAATACCCAATGGGACATTTGGTCCCTAATTACATTGATAAAGTTGCAGTGATTGACCAATTTGTGGGTGCATCTTTGCTTCTGACAAACAACATTTGGCAGTCATTTGACCGGTTTGTACGCGATAGTACTTTCCAAGGGCTTGAATTTCCCATCTTGGAGCTTTTTTAGCAGCCAGAAAGTCCCAATTTATGTTGATTTAGACGTGACTTTCACCCCCATGCTGTGTTCATTTGGAGAGGGAAGGCAAGAATAGCTCTCTCCTGACTCATGTTTGAGGCCTTTCTATATGCAAATGTGTTTTCCTTCCTGCATTTATAATGCATTTTGTAAATGCAAGCACCGCGGTTGTCAAATTGGTGAGTCTTTCCAATTTTTACACCGTTATATTTTTCTTCCCCAAAGTTGCAGCTCTCGCCGCCATAAGGGTGACAACGTGTTTGGCTGATTCCTCCCTTATGTATCCGACAGAGCTCCAGATTTTTTGGCTGGCACTCCTACTGGGTCGTCCTGCAGGATGGGGTTCTGTCTTGGTACTCTAAACAGTAGGTGGCATCTCTCACTCTTGTAACAAGTGTTTAACTTTGATTAAAAAGAGGCCACAAGAGGCTGGAAATAGAGGAGAATAGATGTCTGCGCTGTTGTCAAAAAGCCAACCCGGTCGAGTGTGTGTGCGTGTGCGTGTGCGCGTGCATGTGTGTGCGTGTGTGTGCGTGTGCGTGTTCTGGCAATGCTTACTTAATGGGGACATCGCTCTGTTTACACAGTCACCTTTAGGGGACTTCTGACGGTATGGGGACCAAAAAAACAGGTACCTTAAAGGGAAACCTTTTTAAATTGTCAGATCCATTCTGAAGATGTCTTAGTGATTTTTAAGCTTTGGTTCATAAAACATGTTTACTGGTTAGTTTGAATGTGAGACATTTGCACGTTTCCTTTTTTTTTTAAATGGTCCTCAGTAGTCACGAACAAATTTGTCTGAATTATGCAAAATTATTTAAGTTGGTCCCCATGAACCAAATTAACTATTTTTCCATAGGGTCTCCAGTAAGAATGATCAGCACATTACTTCATCAATCCAGAGATTTGAAGACATGTATTAGCTAACTGGCCAGTGGCCATTTTACCTAATTTTTTTTATGCCTCCGCAACCTGTACAAAGGGTGGTCCCCACAAGTCATGATCAACAACTTGGTCCCCATTCCAAATGATAACCAGTGTGTGTGTGTGTGTGTGTGTGTGTGTGTGTGTGTACGTTTGCGTGTTCTGGCAATGCTTACTTAATGAGGACATCGCTCTGTTTACACAGTCACCTTTAGGGGACTTCTGACGGTATGGGGACCAAAAAAACAGGTCCCCTAAAGGGAAATCTCTTTAAATAGTCAGATCCATTCTGAAGATGTCTTAGTGATTTTTAAGCTTTGGCTCATAAAACATGTTTACTGGTTAGTTTGAGTGTGAGACATTTGTACATTTTCCCTTTTTTTTTTAAATGGTCCTCAGTAGTCACGAACAAATTTGTGTGAATTATGCAAAAGTATTTAAATTTGGTCCCAATCAACCAAATTAGCTCTTTTTCCCCAGGGTCCCCAGTAAGAATGATCAGCACATTACTTCATCAATCCAGAGATTTGAAGACATGTATGAGCTATCTGGGCAGTGGCCATTTTACCTAATTTTTTTATGCCTCCACAACCTGTAGAAAGGGTGGTCCCCACAAGTCCTGATCTAAAAACTTGGTCCCCATTTCAAATAATAACCTGTGTGTGTGTGTGTGTGTGTGTGTGTGTGTGTATGTATGTGTGTGCGCGTGTGCGCGTGTTCTGGCAATGCTTACTTAATGGGGACATGGCTCTGTTTACACATTCACCTTTAGGGGACTTCGGACGGTATTGGGACCAATAAACAGGTCCCCTAAAGGGAAACCTTTTTAAATGATAGTCAGATCCATTCTGAAGATGCCAATGTGATTTTTAAGCTTTGGCTCATAAAACATGTTCACTGGTTAGTTTGAGTGTGAGACATTTGCACATGTTCCCTTTTTTTTTCAAATGGTTCTCAGTAGTCACAAACAAATTTGTGTGAATTATGCAAAATTATTTAAATTTGATCCCCATGAACCATATAAACTCTTTTTCCCCAGGGTCCCCAGTAAGAATGATCAGCACATTACTTCATCAATTCAGAGATTTAAAGTCGTGTATGAACTAACTGGCCCGTGGCCATTTTACCTCTTTTTTTTTATGCCTCCACAACCTGTAGAAAGGGTGGTGCCCACAAGTCCTGATCTAAAAACTTGGTCGCAATTCCAAATGATAACCTGTGTTTGTTTGTGTGTGCGCGCGTGTTCTTGCAATGCTTACTTAATGGGGACATCGCTCTGTTTATACAGTCACCTTTAAGGGACTTCTGACGGTATGGGGACCAAAAAAACAGGTCCCCTAAAGGGAAACCTCTTTAAATAGTCAGATCCATTCTGAATATGTCTTAGTGATTTTTAAGCTTTGGCTCATAAAACATGTTTACTGGTTAGTTTGAATGTGAGACATATGGACATTTTCCCTTTATATTTAAATCATGGGTGTAAAACTCTGGCCCGCGGGCCAAATTTGGCCCGCCATGTAATTTAATTTGGCCCTTAAGGCAATATCAATTTAGCATTAGAGCTGGCCCGCCTGTGTTATACAGCGTCTGTGCCGCTGAAACACCGCATTCACCGCTAATACTCATACTTGCCAACCCTCCTAATTTTCCCGGTAGACTCCCGAAGTTCAGTGCCCCTCCCGAAAATCTCCCGGGGCAACCATTCTCCCGAATTTCTACCGATTTCCACCTGGAGAACTATATTTGGGGTGTGCATTTAAGGCACTGTCTTTAGCGTTCTCTACAACCTGTCGTCACGTCCGCTTTTCCTCCATACTAACAGCGTGTCACATAATATTTGTGGCTTTTACACACACACACACACACACACACACACACACACGCACAAGTGAATGCAATGCATACTTGGTCAACAGTCATACAGGTCACACTGAGGGTGGCCGCATAGACAACTTTAGCACTGTTACAAATATGCGCCACACTGTGAACCCACACCAAACAAGAATGACAAAACACATTTCCGGTGAACATCCGCACCGTAACACAACAGAACAAATACCCAGAACCCCTTGCAGTACTAACTCTTCCTGGAAACTTCCAGCAAACTGACCAATAATTAACGTTTTATTCATGCATTTTCTCTTGCTACTTCTAGGCTTGAATGTTTGGTCCATTCATTATTGTTATTTTATTTTCAAATGTATTATTAGCATGTAGAAAAAAAAGTGATATTTACCTCAGAAGATTGCAAATAGAAAAAAAGGCATAACATTTTTATTAAAATTGTATTTGATATGCCATTGATATTTTTTTTTAATTATTATTATTATTATTTGAAATTGGATTTTGCATGTCACTAAAGTTATATAAGCCTTGCGTGTTCAATATTTAATGCAAAACTTGTTTGGGTCCCTATTAAAAGGTCAATTTGTTCAACTTTGGCCCGCGGCTTTGTTTCGTTTAAAATGTTGGCCCACTTTGTATTGGAGTTTGACACCTCTGATTTAAATAGTCCTCAGTAGTCACAAACAAATTTGTGTAAATTATGCAAAATTATTTCAATTTGGTCCCCATGAATTAAATTAACTATTTTTCCCCAGGGTCCCCAGTAAGAATGATCAGCACATTACTTAATCAATCCAGAGATTTGAAGACATGTATGAGCTAACTGGGCAGTGGCCATTTTACCTTTTTTTTTTTATGCCTCCACAACCTGTAGAAAGGGTGGTCCCCACAAGTCATGAACAACAACTTGGTCCCCATTCCAAATGATAACCAGTGTGTGTGTGTGTGTGTGTGTGTGTGTGTGTTCTGGCAATGCTTACTTAATGGGGACATCGCTCTGTTTACACAGTCACCTTTAGGGGACTTCGGACGGTATGGGGAGCAAAAAAACAGGTCCCTTAAAGGGAAACCTTTTTAAATGGTCAGATCCATTCTGAAGATGTCTTAGTAATTTTTAAGCTTTGGCCCATAAAACATGTCTACTGGTTAGTTTGAGTGTGAGAAATTTGCACATGTTCCCTTTTTTTTTTTAATGGTCCTCAGTAGTCACGAACAAATTCGTGTGAATTATACAAAATTATTTAAATTGGTCCCAATGAACCAAATTACCTCTTTTTCCCCAGGGTCCCCAGTAACTGGCCAGTGGCCAGTTACTGGCCGGTTACCTATTTTTTTTTATGCCTCCACAACCTGTAGAAAGGGTCCCCACAAGTCATGAACAACAACTTGGTCCCCATTCCAAATGATAACCTGTGGGTGTGTGTGCTTGTGCGTGTGTGTAAGTGTGTTTGTGTTCTGGCAATGCTTACTTAATGGGGACATCGCTCTGTTTACACATTCACCTTTAGGGGACTTCGGACGGTATGGGGACCAATAAACAGGTCCCCTAAAGGGAAACCTCTTTAAATAGTCAGATCCATTCTGACGATGTCTAAGTGATTTTTAAGCTTTGGCCCATGAAACATGTCTACTGGTTAGTTTGAGTGTGAGAAATTTGCACATGTTCCCTTTTTTTTTTTAATGGTCCTCAGTAGTCACGAACAAATTCGTGTGAATTATGCAAAAGTATTTAAATTTGGTCCCAATTACCAAATTAGCTCTTTTTCCATAGGGTCTCCAGTAAGAATGATCAGCAAATTACTTCATCAATCCAGATATTTGAAGACATGTATGAGCTAACTGGGCAGTGGCCATTTTACCAATTTCTTTTTTTATGTCCCCACAAGTCATGATCAAAAACTTGGTCCCCATTCCAAATGATAACCTTTGTGTGTGTGTGTGTGCGTGTGTGTGTGTGTGTGTGTGTTCTGGCAATGCTTACTTAATGGGGACATCGCTCTGTTTACACAGTCACCTTTAGGGGACTTCGGACGGTATGGGGAGCAAAAAAACAGGTCCCTTAAAGGGAAACCTTTTTAAATGGTCAGATCCATTCTGAAGATGTCTTAGTAATTTTTAAGCTTTGGCCCATAAAACATGTCTACTGGTTAGTTTGAGTGTGAGAAATTTGCACATGTTCCCTTTTTTTTTTTAATGGTCCTCAGTAGTCACGAACAAATTCGTGTGAATTATACAAAATTATTTAAATTGGTCCCAATGAACCAAATTACCTCTTTTTCCCCAGGGTCCCCAGTAACTGGCCAGTGGCCAGTTACTGGCCGGTTACCTATTTTTTTTTATGCCTCCACAACCTGTAGAAAGGGTCCCCACAAGTCATGAACAACAACTTGGTCCCCATTCCAAATGATAACCTGTGGGTGTGTGTGCTTGTGCGTGTGTGTAAGTGTGTTTGTGTTCTGGCAATGCTTACTTAATGGGGACATCGCTCTGTTTACACATTCACCTTTAGGGGACTTCGGACGGTATGGGGACCAATAAACAGGTCCCCTAAAGGGAAACCTCTTTAAATAGTCAGATCCATTCTGACGATGTCTAAGTGATTTTTTAGCTTTGGCCCATGAAACATGTCTACTGGTTAGTTTGAGTGTGAGAAATTTGCACATGTTCCCTTTTTTTTTTTAATGGTCCTCAGTAGTCACGAACAAATTCGTGTGAATTATGCAAAAGTATTTAAATTTGGTCCCAATTACCAAATTAGCTCTTTTTCCATAGGGTCTCCAGTAAGAATGATCAGCAAATTACTTCATCAATCCAGATATTTGAAGACATGTATGAGCTAACTGGGCAGTGGCCATTTTACCAATTTCTTTTTTTATGTCCCCACAAGTCATGATCAAAAACTTGGTCCCCATTCCAAATGATAACCTTTGTGTGTGTGTGTGTGCGTGTGTGTGTGTGTGTGCGTGTGTGCGTGCGTGCGTGCGTGCGTGCGTGCGTGCGTGCGTGCGTGCGTGCGTGCGTGTTCTGGCAATGCTTACTTAATGGGGAAATCGCTCTGTTTACACAGTCACCTTTAGGGGACTTCTGACAGTATGGGGACCAAAAAACAGGTCCCCTAAAGGGAAACCTTTTTAAATAGTCAGATCAATTCTGAAGATGCCTAAGTGATTTTTAAGCTTTGACCCATAAAACATTTTTACTGATTAGAGTGTGAGACATAAGTACAGTTTTCCTTTTTTTTTTTTTTTTTTTTTTTTTTTTTTAAATGGTCCTCAGTAGTCACGAACAAATTTGTGTGAATCATGCAAAAGTATTTAAATTTGGTCCCAATGGACCAAATTAGCTCTTTTTCCCCAGGGTCCCCAGTAAGAATGATCAGCACATTACTTCATCAATCCAGAGATTTGAAGACATGTATGAGCTAACTGGCCAGTGGCCATTTTACCTCATTTTTTTATGCCTCCACAACCTGTAGAAAGGGTGGTCCCCACAAGTCCTGATCTAAAAACTTGGTCCCCATTCCAAATGATAACCAGTGTGTGTTTGTCTGTGTGTGTGTGTGCATGTTCTGGCTATGCTTACTTAATGGGGACATCGCTCTGTTTACACAGTTACCTTTAGGGGACTTCTGACGGTATGGGGACCAAAAAAACAGGTCCCTTAAAGGGAAACCTTTTTAAATTGTCAGATCCATTCTGAAGATGTCTTAGTGATTTTTAAGCTTTGGCTCATAAAACATGTTCACTGGTTAGTTTGAGTGTGAGACATTTGCACTTGTTCCCTTTTTTCTTTAAATGGTCCTCAGTAGTCACGAACAAATGTGTGTGACTTATGCAAAATTATTTCAATTTTGTCCCCATGAACCTAATTAACTATTTTTCCGTAGGGTCCCCAGTAAGAATGATCAGCACATTACTTCATCAATCCAGAGATTTAAAGACGTGTATGAGCTAACTGGGCAGTGGCCATTTTACCTCATTTTTTTATGCCTCCACAACCTGTAGAAAGGGTGGTCCCCAATAGTCATGAACAACAACTTGGTCCCCATTCCAAATGATAACGTGTGTGTGTGTGTGTGTGTGTGTGTGTGTGTGTGTGTGTGTGTGTGTGTCTGTGTGTGTGTGTGTTTGTGTGTGTGTATGTTCTTGCAATGCTTACTTAATGGGGACATCGCTCTGTTTACACAGTCACCTTTAGGGGACTTCTGACAGTATGGGGACCAAAAAAACAGGTCCCCTAAAGGGAAACCTCTTTAAATAGTCAGATCCATTCTGAGGATGTCTTAGTGATTTTTAAGCTTTGACTCATAAAACATGTTTACTGGTTAGTTTGAGTGTGAGACATTTGCACTTGTTCCCTTTTTTCTTTAAATGGTCTTCAGTAGTCACGAACAAATTTGTGTGACTTATGCAAAATTATTTCAATTTGGTCCCCATGAATTAAATTAACGATTTTTCCGTAGGGTCCCCAGTAGGAATGATCAGCACATTACTTCATCAATCCAGAGATTTAATGATGTGTATGAGCTAACTGGCCAGTGGCCATTAGACCTCATTTTCTTATGCCTCTACAACCTGTAGAAAGGGTGGTCCCCACAAGTCATGAACAACAACTTGGTCCCCATTCCAAATGATAACCTGTGTGTGTGTGTGTGTGTGTGTGTGTGTGTGTGTGTGTGTGTGTGTCTTTCCCTCTCTCTCCTGCCTCTGAAGGTCTGATGCGGTTGCCAATGTCAGACGACAAGGCTGCAAGTCCCTCACTCACGCTCACTGTCTGGTAAGATGCAATTACACTGACGGCTCAGTTATTAGATGGCGCGTTACCCACGTGCCGTTCTGCGTTTGTTTGTCTGCTTCTCACTCGCTCGCACGTAAAAACCAGCACCAACACGTTTCATATTCACCACAATGGCCCTTGGGTTTTAGCAATTTGTGCATGTCCGAGCGTAAAGGTGTAGGTTCAAAGTCAAGGCCGTAGCAATGCAATCATGTCCGACTCAAATAAAACCCATCGGCTTCAAACTTGGTGGGTATGCAGATGACACACTATATTGCCAAAAGTATTTGGCTCCCCTGCCTTGACTCACATATGAACTTGAAGTTGCAGCTATTACAGCTTCAAATCTTCTGGGAAGGCTGTCCACAAGGTTGCTGAGTGCGTTTATAGGAATTTTTCCACCATTCTTCCAAAAGCGCATTGGTGAGGTCACACACTGAAGGCCTGGGAATGCCTCAGGATTATCCCAGGAGGAGCTGGCTAAAGTGGCTGGGGAGAGGGAAGTCTAGGCTTCTCTGCTTAGGCTGCTGCCCCCGCGACCCAAACTCGGATAATCAAAATGGATATATGGATGGATATATATATTTTATATATATATATATATATATATATATATATATATATTTTTTTTTTTGTTATTTTTTTTTGACAATATTATTTCAATGAGCGGCTAGGAGACCCCGAGAATAGCAAGCGGTAGAAAATTGATTGGAAAGGACAGACAGAAAAAGAAAAAAATATATATCTATATTTTTTTTAACTTGGGACTTCCCTTGGGCCGGATTTTGGACACTGACGGGCCGTAGTTTGGGGACCCCTGGATTAGATAAATACCGCATTTTTCAAAATACAAGGGGCCCTTAAAATCCTTTCACTTTCTCAAAAATTGACAGTGCGCCTTATAACCTAATGCGCCTAATGTAGGGAATAATTCTGGTTGTGCCTACCGACCTCGAGGCAATTTTTATAAAAAAAAAATATATTTTTTTTTTAACTTGGGACTTCTCACAGGCCGGATTTAGGACACTGGCGGGCCGTAGTTTGGGGGCCCCTGGATTAGACAAATACCATATTTTTCAAAATACAAGGCCCCCTTAAAATCCTTTCACTATCTAAAACATTGACTGTGCACCTGATTAGCTGGTGCCCCTAATGTACGCAATAATTCTGGTTGTGCTTACCGACCTCAAAACAGTTAAAAAAATATATATATATAAAATATATAGTATATATATACCAACCCCTTTTCCATATGAGTTGGTAAATTTTGTTAAACGTAAATATAAACGGAATACAATGATTTGCAAATCCTTTTCAACCCATATTCAGTTGAATATGCTACAAAGACAATATATTGATGTTAAAACTGATAAACATTTTTTTTTTTGCAAATTAACTTTAGAATTTGATGCCAGCAACACGTGACAAAGAAGTTGGGAAAGGTGGCAATTAATACTGATAAAGTTGAGGAATGCTCATCAAACACTTATTTGGAACATCCCACAGGTGTGCAGGCTAATTGGGAACAGGTGGGTGCCATGATTGGGTATAAAAGAAGCTTCCATCCATCCATCCATCCATCATCTTCCGCTTATCCGAGGTCGGGTCGCGGGGGCAGCAGCCTAAGCAGGGTAGCCCAGACTTCCCTATCTCCAGCCACTTCGTCTAGCTCTTCCCGGGGGATCCCGAGGCGTTCCCAGGCCAGCCGGGAGACATAGTCTTCCTAACGTGTCCTGGGTCTTCCCCGTGGCCTCCTACCAGCTGGACGTGCCCTAAACACATCCCTAGGGAGGCGTTCGGGTGGCATCCTGACCAGATGCCCGAACCACTTCATCTGGCTCCTCTCGATGTGGAGGAGCAGCGGCTTTATGTTGAGCTCCTCCCGGATGGCAGAGCTTCTCACCCTATCTCTAAGGGAGAGCCCCGCCACCCGGCGGAGGAAACTCATTTCGGCCGCTTGTACCCGTGATCTTATCCTTTCGGTCATGACCCAAAGCTCATGACCATAGGTGAGGATGGGAACGTAGATCGACCGGTAAATTGAGAGCTTTGCCTTCCGGCTCAGCTCCTTCTTCACCACAACGGATCGATACAACGTCCGCATTACTGAAGACGCCGCACCGATCCGCCTGTCGATCTCACGATCCACTCTTCCCCCACTCGTGAACAAGACTCCTAGGTACTTGAACTCCTCCACTTGGGGCAGGGTCTCCTCCCCAACCCGGAGATGGCACTCCACCCTTTTCCGGGCGAGAACCATGGGCTCGGACTTGGAGGTGCTGATTCTCATTCCGGTCGCTTCACACTCGGCTGCGAACCGATCCAGTGAGAGCTGAAGATCCCGGCCAGATGAAGCCATCAGGACTACATCATCTGCAAAAAGCAGAGACCTAATCCCGTGGCCACCAAACCGGAACCCCTTAACGCCTTGGCTGCGCCTAGAAATTCTGTCCATAAAAGTTATGAACAGAATCGGTGACAAAGGACAGCCTTGGCGGAGTCCAACCCTCACTGGAAACGTGTCCGACTTACTGCCAGCAATGCGGACCAAGCTCTGACACTGATCATACAGGGAGCAAACTGCCACAATAAGACAGTCCGATACCCCATACTCTCTGAGCACTCCCCACAGGACTTCCCGAGGGACACGGTCGAATGCCTTCTCTAAGTCCACAAAGCACATGTAGACTGGTTGGGCAAACTCCCATGCACCCTCAAGAACCCTGCCGAGAGTATAGAGCTGGTCCACAGTTCCACGACCAGGACGAAAACCACACTGTTCCTCCTGAATCCGAGGTTCGACTATCCGGCGAAGCCTCCTCTCCAGTACACATGAATAAACCTTACCGGGAAGGCTGAGGAGTGTGATCCCACGATAGTTGGAACACACCCTCCGGTCCCCCTTCTTAAAGAGAGGGACCACCACCCCGGTCTGCCAATCCAGAGGTACCGCCCCCGATGTCCACGCGATGCTGCAGAGTCTTGTCAACCAAGACAGCCCCACAGCATCCAGAGCCTTAAGGAACTCCGGGCGGATCTCATCCACCCCCGGGGCCTTGCCGCCGAGGAGCTTTTTAACTACCTCAGCGACCTCAGCCCCAGAAATAGGAGAGTCCACAACAGATTCCCCAGGCACCGCTTCCTCAAAGAAAGACGTGTTGGTGGGATTGAGGAGGTCTTCGAAGTATTCCCTCCACCGATCCACAACATCCGCAGTCGAAGTCAGCAGAACACCATCCGCACCATACACGGTGTTGATAGTGCACTGCTTCCCCTTCCTGAGGCGCCGTATGGTGGTCCAGAATCGCTTCAAAGCCGTCCGGAAGTCGTTTTCCATGGCTTCCCCGAACTCTTCCCATGTCCGAGTTTTTGCCTCCGCGACCGCTAAAGCTGCACACTGCTTGGCCCGTCGGTGCCCGTCCACTGCCTCCGGAGTCCTATGAGCCAAAAGAACCCGATAGGACTCCTTCTTCAGCTTGACGGCATCCCTCACTGCTGGTGTCCACCAACGGGTTCTGGGATTACCGCCACGACAGGCACCAACAACCTTGCGGCCACAGCTCCAATCAGCCGCCTCGACAATAGAGGTTCGGAACATGGTCCACTCGGACTCAATGTCCCGCACCTCCCTCGTGACATGTTCAAAGTTCTCCCGGAGGTGTGAATTGAAACTCTCTCTGACAGGAGACTCTGCCAGACGTTCCCAGCAGACCCTCACAATGCGCTTGGGCCTGCCAGGTCTGTCCGGCATCCTCCCCCACCATCGCAGCCAACTCACCACCAGGTGGTGATCGGTAGAAAGCTCCGCCCCTCTCTTCACCCGAGTGTCCAAAACATAAGGCCGCAAATCCGATGACACAACTACAAAGTCGATCATGTAACTGCGGCCTAGGGTGTCCTGGTGCCAAGTGCACATATGGACACCCTTATGTTTGAACATGGTGTTTGTTATGGACAATCCGTGACGAGCACAAAAGTCCAATAACAAAACACCACTCGGGTTTAGATCCGGGCGACCATTCTTCCCAATCACGCCTCTCCAGGTTTCACTGTCGTTGCCAACATGAGCGTTGAAGTCTCCCAGTAGGACAAGGGAATCACCCGGGGGAGCACTTTCCAGTACTCCCTCGAGTGTACCCAAAAAGGGTGGGTATTCTGAACTGCTGTTTGGTGCGTATGCACAAACAACAGTCAGGACCCGTCCCCCCACCCGAAGGCGGAGGGAAGCTACCCTCTCGTCCACTGGGTTGAACTCAAACGTGCAGGCTTTGAGCCGGGTGCAACGAGAATTGGCACCCCAGCCCGTCGCCTCTCACTGCCGGCAACGCCAGAATGGAAGAGGGTCCAGTCCCTCTCGAGAGAACTGGTTCCAGAGCCGTTGCTGTGCGTCGAGGTGAGTCCGACTATATCCAGCCGGAACTTCTCTACCTCGCGCACTAGCTCAGGCTCCTTCCCCCCCAGTGAGGTGACGTTCCAAGTCCCAAGAGCTAGCTTCTGTAGCCGAGGATCGGACCGCCAAGTGCCCTGCCTTCGGCTGCCGCCCAGCTCACAATGCACCCGACCTCTATGGCCCCTCCTATGAGTGGTGAGCCCATTGGAGGGATGACCCACGTTGCCTCTTCAGGCTGTGCCCGGCCGGGCCCCATGGGGACAGGCCCGACCACCAGGCGCTCGCCATCGTGCCCCAACTCCGGGCCTGGCTCCAGAGCGGGGCCCCGGTGACCCACGTCCAGGCGAGGGAAATCTGGGTTAATTTTGTTGTAATTCCATAGAAGTTTTTGAGCTGCTCTTTATCTGATCACTCACCTAGGACCTGTTTGTCTTGGGAGACCCTACCAGGGGGCATGAAAGCCCCCAGACAACATAGCTCCTATGATCATTGGGATCATTGGGATCATTGGTTAAAGAAGCTTCCATGAAATGCTAAGTAATTCACAAACAAGGATGGGGCGAGGGTCACCACTTTGTAAGAAAATTGTCGAACAGTTTAAGAACAACATTTCTCAACGAGCTATTGCAAGGAATTTATGGATTTTACCATCTCAGGTCCGTAAAATCATCAAAAGGTTCAGAGAATCTGGAGAAATCACTGCATGTAAGCGATGATATTACGGACCGTTGATCCCTCAGGCGGTACTGCATCAAAAATAGACATCAGTGTGTAAAGGATATCACCACATGGACTCAGGAACACTTCATAAAACCACTGTCAGTAACTACAGTTGTTTGCTACATTTGTAAGTGCAAAGTAAAACTCTACTATGCAAAGCGAATGCCATTTATCAACAACACAGAGGAACGCCGGCGGCTTTGCTGCGCCCGAGCTCATCTAAGATGGACTGATGTAAAGTGGAAAAGTGGTCTGTGGTCTGACGAGTCCACATTTGAAATTATATTTGGAAACTGTGGACGTGGTGTCCTCTAGAACAAAGAGGAAAATAACCATCCGGATTGTTATAGGCGCAAAGTTCAAAAGCCAGCATCTGTGATGGTATGGGAGTGTATTAGTACCCAAGGCATGGGTAACTTACACATCTGTGAAGGCACCATTAATGCTGATTGGTCCATACAGGTTTTGGAGCAACATATGTTGTCATCCAAGCAACGTTATCATGGACGCCCCTGCTTATTTCAGCAAGACAATGCCAAGCTACGTGTTACAACAGTGTGGCTTCGCAGTAAAAGAGTGCGAGTACTTTCCTGGCCTGCCTACAGTCCAGACCTGTCTCCCATGGAAAATGTGTAGCGCATTATGAAGCGTAAAATACGACAGCGGAGATCCCGGATTGTTGAACGACTGAAGCTCTACATAAAACACGAATGGGAAAGAATTCCACTCTCAAAGCTTCAACAATTAGTTTCCTCAGTTCCCAAACGTTTATTGAGTGTAGTTAAAAGAAAAGGTGATGTAACACAGTGGTGAACATGCCCTTTCCCAACTACTTTGGCACGTGTTGCAGCCATTAAATGCTAAGTTAATTATTATTTGCAAAAAAAAAAAAGTTTATGAGGTTGAACATCAAATATCTTGTCTTTGTCGTGCATTCAACTGAAAATGGGTTGAAAAGGATTTGCAAATCATTGTATTCCGTTTATATTTACATCTAACACAATTTCCCAACTCATATGGAAACGGGGTTTGTATATATGTATATATATATACATATATATATATATATATATATATATATATATATATTATTATTATTATTTTATTTATTTATTTATTTTTTTGGGGGGCTTCTCGCGTGCCGTATCCGGATCCTGATCAAATATGTTAGACATATTACTCTTAATTGTTACAGTAGAAGTGTGGTGCATTCATTGACACTCTGGAAACACAGACTCCTAAGCTCTTGTTGGACCATTACTCTCTTTGGCTCTATAGTGGGTTATTTTGGAACAAAACCCAATCAAAAAAATAAAAATAAAAACTCGAGACTGTGTCACCAACATGTTTAATCGTACAAATGAAGACATATTTTTGGTTAAATATTTTGCGTAAAACAGCATATGGAAATTGAGATTTATGGCTTTCTTTAATATGATCAAAATTGAACAGATTGCTGTAAAAATACAAACAGACCTATTTCGTTTACACAAAAAGATCCAGTCTGGCTGCGATGAGGTGGCGACTTGTCCAGGGTGTCCCCCGCCTTCCGCCCGATTATAGCTGAGATAGGCACCAGCGCCCCCCGCCACCCCAAAGAGAATAAGCGGTGGAAATGGATGGATGGATGCATCCAGTCTGGTTGTATTTATTACTTTGTACATTTTTAACCATCCATCCATCCATCCCTTTTCTACCGCTTGTCCCTTTAGGGGTCGCGGGGTGTAACTGGAGCCTATCTCAGCTCCATTCAGGCGGAAGGCGGTGTACACCCTGGACAAGTCACCACCACAATGTATTGAAAAATGTGAAACTAAAAGACACAGCAGCACTCTGGTAACCTTTTTTTGTGGTCTTGATCAAAGAATGGCATAATAAACACAAAGTCCCCCAGCTTTTTGTTTACAACCCTTTTATTAGCCTCACCGTTCCAGCGTGTAGTCTCTAATTACGTAGCAACATTCCCTCACTTGCTCTTGTGTGTGTGTGTGTGTGTGTGTGTGTGTGTGTGTGTGTGTGTGTGTGTGTGTGTGTGTAACCCCGCCCTCCTACTTTCTATTCGGCGCCAACACCTACGCTAGTGCACATTTTGATCAATCACGTGCGGCTCCAGCAGGCCAAAAAAAAGACTGATTAAAAAGAAAAAAAAAATGCCCCGTTCTCTTCAAAGAGCCAGCTCTAATACTCGTGCACTGTGGTATTTGCAGCAAAGAGCATCAAGTCATACGTCAAATTAAAAGTCTTCACAGGGGCTTTCCGGAGCTGTAACTATTTGGGCAATACGGTGTAATATGATGTAATAATGATTCAACTTTTTTTTTTTTTTTCTTGATAAGGTCACCAATCTCTTTGTGAAAAATCATGCAACTTAAAAAAAAAAAAGAAAAGCCCTTGATAAACTTATTCCCTGTTACGCCGGTTCGGCATCGTGGTACCGGGTTCGATTCCCTCGAGGATGCGTCAAACGAAGAACACAACAAAGGTAGGATCCAACAAATTTATTAACAAAAAGTGAACTCTGAACAAAAACACTGGAGCTAATAAAAAGGAGAACAAAAGACGCGTGTTAGCTAGGAAATATAAAGAACTAAGACTTGGCACAAGGGCACAAAAAGTAAAAAACAAAGATGATTAGCATGTGAGCTAAAGATGACAATAAGGTGGCTTAGCTAATGAGCTAGAGAGAAAAACATACCTGACGTTAATTGTTGCATGTGAGCAAATTAGAGTCCCAGGCAGAAGAATGAAAAGAGGAAGGCTTATAAAGGGAAGGTGATTAACAGAGAACAGGTGTGCAGGAACCGGGAGTAACAGCTGAAACTAATAAGTAACCATGGTGATGGACTAAACGGGAAATAAACGGATCAAACGGAAAATGAGAACAAAGATGGAAAAAAACAATATGTGAAGATCCGAGTCACGGATCTCAACAATTCCACATCATCCATATTTCATATAACATTTTATTTGATCTACACTGTATTGCCAAAAGTATTTGGCCACCCATCCAAATGATGAAAATCCGGTGTCTTAATCACAGGTGTATAAAATCAAGCTTTTAGGCATGAAGACGGTTTCTACAAACATTTGTGAAAGAACGGGCCGCTCTCAGTGATTTCCAGCGTGGAACTGTCACAAGATGCCACCTGTGCGGCAAATCCAGCCGTGAAATTTCCTCGCTCCTAAATATTCCAAAGTCAGCTGTCGGCTTTATTATAAGAAAATGGAAGAGTTTTGGAACAACAGCAACTCAGCCCCCAAGTGGTAGGCCACGTAAACTGACAGAGAGGGGTCGGCGGATCCTGAAGCGCATAGTGCAAAGACTCTCTGCACAGTCAGCTGCTACAAAGCTCCAAACGTCATGTGACCTTACAATTAGCCCACGGACAGTACGCAGAGGGCTTCATTGAATGGGTTTCCATGGACGAGCAGCCGGATCTAAGTCAAACATCACGAAGTCCAATGCAAAGCTGTCCGGACTTGGATCTGTTGTGTTTCTTCCACGCAAAGGATGATTTGCACGAGCGAGACGTGAGTGTATGTACATGTTTAATTTATTTACACACTATAATACAAAACAGGAAAACAAAGGGCTGGCACAATGGCGGATACAAACTAGACTATACTCATAAACAAAAGCAGCACAATAGCATGGCTATATACAAATAAACAAAATATACTATCTATGGGAATGGTCCCCAACCACCGGGCCGCGGAATAATTTTTTAGTCATTTTTATTTAAAAAAAAAAAAAAAAAAAAATTTTTTTTAATTAAATAAACATAAAAAAACCAATATACACTTACAAATAATGCACCTACCACAAAAACCTCCCTTTTCCATGACAAAAACGTCCCTTTTTCATGACAAAGACAAAAAAAAAAAAAAAAAATAAAATAAAAGGATCCCTCCCCCCCCGGGACAAATTATTAAGCGTTGACCGGTCCGCGGATAAAAAAGGTTGGGGACCACTGATCGATGGCACAAAGCAAACTAGAAACTTGCACTGAGGCATAAATACAAAAACTCTCACGTGGTGATGTCAAACAATAAAACAGCGTGGCAAGGCATGAAGGTCGGCAAGGTAAGGTAGGTGCGTGGTCATGAAGGTAGGTAGACTTCAATACAATCCATACGGTAAAATTCCCGGGCCGAGGAACAGAAAACAAATGGTTTAAAAGCTAGCTGTGATTATTGAAAACAGGTGTGAGAGCTGACTAGGAGACCAGGTTTAAACTAATGGGTTACTATGGAAACAAACAAAACCAGGAAGTGCAAAACAGGAAACAAGAGTCCAAAAAACAAAACATAACATGATCAAACATAAAACCTGATTCACGGGGGTGACAAAAGCGTGGGATGCAGTGGTGTTTGGAGGTTGCCAGGAGAAGGGTACATTTCTGACTGCATTGAGCAGAGTGTGAAATTTGATGGAGGAGGAATTATGGTGTGGGGTTGTTTTTTTAAGGAGTTGGGTGTTGCGATCCTCTGCCCGGATCGTTCCATTTTGTAGTTTTGTTCCTTCCCGTATCACATTCTGTAGTTTGATCTCCTTATTTCCTGTTTTGCTTTGTCACCGTGGTTGCATATTGTTTCCACCTGCTACTCTCGGTTTACACACACCTGTTTTGCTAATCATCTGCCTTGTTTAAGACTACCCCTTTTGTTAGTTCATTCTCGGATCCTAATTCGCTCATACGCAACAAGTGACGACTGCTATATATGCTATTACTCGCGGTATAGCACGGTTGGTAGAGTGGCTGTGTCAGCAACTTGAGGGTTGCAGGTTCGATCCCCGCCTCCGCCGTCCTCGTCTCTGCCATTGTGTCCTTGGGCAAGATACTTCGCCCACCTGCTCCCAGTGCCACCCACACTGGTTTAAATGTAACTTAGATATTGGGTATTACTATGTAAAGCGCTTTGAGTCACTAGAGAAAAAGCGCTATATAAAATATTATTCACTTCGCTAGCTCTCACGCTACGCTTTATTTTAATCCTAGCTTTCATGCTAGTTGTTTTGTTTTCCCTTTTTGTGCCTTCGTGTCAAGTATTAGTGTATCTGTTTGTTTTCCTAGCTTCCATGCTAGAGCTTTTTGTTTGCCTTTTCTGTCTAGCACCAGCATTTTTGTTCCTAGCCTTTTTATTAGTTTAATAAATACTTTATTTTCTTACCTTACGCTGTGTTCTTGTCTAGGTTGTTTGGTGACGTACCCCAAGATGCAGAGATGGAGGCAGGCATGGAATGTGAAAACATGATTTAATTAAATACTAAGACAAAAGCAAAACCAAAAGGGTACAAACACAAAGCGCGCACGAGGCGTTTAATCAAACAAAAGGAGCTAGCCTGGGAGCTAGAAAATAACGAACAGGAGCTTAGCGTGGAAGCTAGCAGGTAGTGAACAGGCAAACAGAAGTCGTACTTGTATAATGAAAAATAAGACGGAAGCAGGGAACAAAAAACAGTAAGCTACAAACATCAACTGAATATAGCTTACCGCTACGCTGCAAAGACAAGGTATGACACGACAGGAGCGATAACACATCACAAGAGCGACTAGATGTGACATCGACAAGACAATACAATGATGCAGCCACTGACAAGACAAAACAGGTACAAATAGGAGCAGGCTGATTGACAACTGGTGTGACCAGATGCCAATCAGCCACAGCTGAGTGAAAACAGGACACAGGGAGACAAACAGGAAGCTGAACCAAAATAAGAGCACTAGACAGCAACTAAGGACAGGAAATACTAAACACACAGAGGAGAAACTAAAACACAGACCAACTGTCAGTGGTAACTCTGACAGTTCTTGTCCGACGCATCTACGGAGGAACAATTTCTGCATCGCTATGCCACGCAAGTCTCACATTGGGCCCCTTAGTTTCATTGAAAGGAACTATTAATGCTCCAGGATACCAATTCCAAGCTCCCAGCCTCGTGGGGACAGTTTAGAGCGGGCCCCTTTCCTCTTCCAACATGACTGTGCACCAGTGCACAGAACAAGGTCCATAAAGACATGGATGACAAGAGTCTGGTGTGGATGGACTTGACTGGCCTGCACAGAGTCCTGACCTGAGCCCGAACAGTGGTCCCCAACCTTTTTCTATCCGCGGACCGGTCAACGCTTAATAAATTTCTCCCGCGGCCTGGGTGGGGGGGGGGGGGTGGGGGGGGGGTTGGGGGTTAGTGGGGGTAATCCTTTTTTTTTTTGTTTTTAAAAAAAAAAAAAAGTATTTTCTTTGTCATGAAAAGGGGACGTTTTGTCATGAAAAGGGGAGGTTTTTGTGGTTGGTGCACTAATTGGAAGTGTATATTGTGTTTTTTATGTTGATTTAATAAAAAAAATATATATATATATTTTTTTTGTTTTTATTGTTATTTTTTTATAAAAATGAATAAAAAATTATTCTGCGGCCCGGCGGTTGGGGGCCACTGCGATAGAACACCTTTGGGATGAATTAGAACGGAGACCGAGAGCCAGGCCTTCTCGACCAACAGTGTGTGACCTCACCAATGCGCTTTTGGAAGAAAGGTGGAAAAATTCCTATAAACACACTCCGCAACCTTGTGGACAGCCTTCCCAGAAGAGTTGGTGTAATAGCTGCAAAATGTGGACCGGCATCATATTGAAAACCCCTATGGGTTAGGAATGGGATGGCACTTCAAGTTCATATGTGGGTCAAAAACTTTTGGCAATATAGTGTATTTACTCACATTTATTAATTTTCCTAAACTGATAACAATGCCCAGTCATAAACGTATGGACACTTTCTTCTTCACTACACAGTTGCCCATTCACCTTAATTCGGTACAGTTCCAGATGAAATCGTTTGCAGCTGGAAAATGTGTTGTGTACATTTATTCGACCATTTTTAACATCCCCACTCCTCCTTTCCAGATCCGTTCCAAAGATAACTGCATCTTCACCCTAAAGTGCTTCGATGACAGCGTCCATTACTTCAAAGTATCACCTAAAATGGAGCCCGAGGCGACAAGAAAAGTAGGTTGATTTAGATGTAATCTCCATGCTGGCAAGATCAATTTGTCGGCGTGACTTCAGTGCGAAAATATGCTTCTGGACTCTTTTGTCAATACTGAGTGATGGCTGTGAAAAAAAAACCAAGATAAATGTGTAGACAAACAAACAAAAAAAAAAACCTCACATTTGGAATGTTTTTTTTTGTTTTGTTCTGGCACTTCTCAAAGTAAAGACGTCGATGGTGAAGTGCTTCTACCTTGTTGTTACCAGTAAAATGTCAAATCATTTCGCTATGTGTCAAATAGATTGTTATTCTAATCACTCCGCACACAGAATCGGTTTATAAATAAAGGCAGCTTTAGGGTTTAGCGCCAAAAAACAACAGTATTTCTAGCGAGAATGCAAAAGAAGAAATGTTTACAATATCACATTTTTAAGCCAAAACGATGCATACTAATTCCTCTTTCATTTCCAAAATATGCAAAAAAATTGTCCCCCTGGATGTTTTTTTTGTCTATGTGCCCAGCGATTGACTGGCATCTGCTTCCTGCACTAAGTCCGCTGGGATAGGCTCCAGCTTACCCGTGACCCCAATTAGGATACGTGGTATAGAAAATGCACGGATGGATAGTTGACTGGCTGTTGCAGGTAGCCCGTAAGGACCAGATGAGTCGCCCGCTGGCCTGTTCTAAAAATAGCTCAAATAGCAGCACTTACCAGTGAGCTGCCTCTATTTTTTAAATTGTATTTATTTACTAGCAAGCTGGTCTTGCTTTGCTCGACATTTTTAATTCTAAGAGCGACAAAACTCAAATAGAATTTGAAAATCCAAGAAAATATTTTAAAGACTTGGTCTTCAGTTGTTTGAATAAATTCATTTATTGTTTTACTTTGCTTTTTAAATTTTTCAGAAAGACAATTTTAGAGAAAAAAGTGATTTAAGGATTTTCAAACACATTTACCTTTTTACCTTTTAAATTCCTTCTTCTTCTTTCCTGACAATTTAAATCAATGTTCAAGTACTTTATTATTTTATATTGTGAATAATAATAAATACATTTTAATTTAATTCTTCATTTTAGCTTTGGTTTTTTCGAAAAAGAATATTCTTGAAATATTTCTTCAACTTTATTATGATTAAAATAAAATAAAAGTATTCTGGCAAATCTAGAAAATCTTTAGAATCAAATTCAAATCTTATTTCAAAGTCTTTTGAATTTGTTTTTAAAAATGTTCTTAAAAATATAGAAGAAATAATGATTTGTCTTTGTTAGAAATATAGCTTGGTCCAATTTGTTATATATTCTAACAAAGTGCAGATTGGATTTCAACCTATTTAAAACATGTCATCAAAATTCTAAAATTAATCTCAATCAGGAAAAATTACTAATTATTTTTTTAATTTTTTCAAAAAGATTCAAATTAGCTAGTTTTTCTCTTCTTTTTTTTTCGGTTGAATTTTGAATTTTAAAGAGTCGAAATTGAAGATAAACTACGTTTCAAAATTTTATTTTCATTTTTTTCCTGTTTTCTCATCTTTTAAACCGTTCAATTAAGTGTTTTTTTCATCATTTATTCTCGACAAAAAAAACTTCCGTAAAAGGAAAAAAAAATGTACGACGGAATGACAGACAGAAATACCCATTTTTTTTACATATATATATATGTATATATATATATATATATATATATATATATGTATATATATATATATATATATATGTTTATTAAATGTAAATTGAGCAAATTGGCTATTTCTGGCAATTTTTTTAAGTGTGTATCAAACTGGTAGCCCTTCGCATGAATCAGTACCCAAGAAGTAGGTCTTGGTTTCAAAAAGGTTGGTGACCCCTGGTCTATTGTGTCGCTGGAAACTACACAATAAAGTGCAGGAGGGAAAGACCGTAGGAACTAGAGAGTGTTTTCATTAAAAGTATTCATACTGTACCTCTTAAAGGAAATGGAATGAATCCGTCCCAGGGTCAAAACTGTAAATATCCGTTATCAACTGTGCTGTGTAGACCAGGGGTGGCCAACCTTTTTGAAACCAAGAGCTACTTCTTGGGTACTGATTCATGCGAAGGGCTACCAGTTTGATACACACTTAAAAAAATGGCCAGAAATAGCCAATTTGCTCAATTTACCTTTAATAAATAAATCTATATATATATAAATAAAAAAATGGGTATTTCTGTCCGTCATTCCTTCATACATTTTTTTTCCTTTTACGGAAGGTTTTTTGTAGAGAAATGATGAAAAAAATACTTAAAAGAAGAGAAAACAGGAAAGAAATGAAAATTAAATTTTGAAAAATAGTTTATCTTCGACTCTTTTTTAATGAATGAATCTGCAGCTGTTGGTTTATGTAAAACTGTTTGTTTATTTTGTTGACCATTGACCGAAGAAATAATAAACTAAACTAAATATGTATTTAAATGGGATTTTTTAATTTTTTTTTATTTTCGTACATTTATTTAAAAAAAGAAACATTTTCATATTGTCTGTAGAATTTTGAGGGCAAAATTCCATTTTGGAATAAGGCTATGCGGCGGTATAGCTCAGTTGGTAGAGTGGCCGTGCCAGCAACTTGAGGGTTCCAGGTTTGATACCCGCTTCTGCCATCCTAGTCACTGCCGTTGTGTCCTTGGGCAAGACACTTTACCCACCTGCTCCAAGTGCCACCCACACTGGTTTAAAAAATGTAACTTAAATACTGGGTTTCACAATGTAAAGCGCTTTGAGTCACTGGAGAAAAGCGCTATATAAATATAATTCACTTCACTTCACTATAACATAACAGAATGTGGAAGCTCTGTGAATACTTTCCAGATGCACTGTTTATACAGAGTATATGTTTATTTTTATTTTTAATTATTTAAAAGGAAAGAGTAAGTAGACCTGAAAACTAAATAGATAACCAGTTTCCATTTGGTTCTCTCAGATGTTTTGTGTGACTTTAGAGGCTTCCTCTAAATGCTGTAATTAGAGCCGCGGCATGTATTCAAAGTACAAAGAACATTTCTCAAATGTGAAAAGCCTATTATGTACAACAACCTTTTTGTTTTTTATTTGCCTTTTATCGTGATCTGCCTTGCATAAAACGTAGCGCTCTTTGAACCGCGACGGAGTTAATGTTGTCATTGTGCCAAGGTGCAAACTGCTTAGCCAGCCGGCATTAATAACACGGACTCCATTGTAAACAATAATAATGCAAGGGTTTTTTGCGGCCACGTTTTAAAAGCTGTACTTCAAATACTGCTAATTCCACCCCGTGGAGTTGATCAAAAAAAGCTGCATCAGGAGGTCACCTACAGCCGCAGACATTAGTGTCACTATCTTTCAAACCCCGTTTCCATATGAGTTGGGATATTGTGTTAGATGTAAATACAAACGTAAAACAATGATTTGCAAATCCATTTCAACCTATATTCAGTTAAATGCACTACAAAGACAAGATATTTGATGTTCAAACTCATAAACTTTACTTTTCTTTTACAAATGATAATTAACTTAGAATTTCATGGCTGCAACACATGCAAAAGTAGTTGGGAAAGGGCATGTTCACCACTCTGTTACATCACCTTTTCGTTTAACACTTAAAAAACGTTTGGGAACTGAGTAAACTAATTGATGAAGCTTTGAAAGTGGAATTCTTTCCCATTCTTGTTTTATGTAGAGCTTCAGTCGTTCAACAGTCCGGGGTCTCCACTGTCGTATTTTACGCTTCATAATGCGCCACACATTTTCCATGGGAGACAAGTCTGGATTGAAGGCGGGCCAGGAAAGTACCCGCACTCCTTTTTTTACAAAGCCATGCCGTTATAACTCGTGCTGAATGTGGCTTGGCATTGTCTTGCTGAAATAAGCAGGGGCGTCCATGAAAAATGGCAGCATATGTTGTTCCAAAACCTGTATGTAACTTTCAGCATTAATGGTGCCTTCACAGATGTGTAAGTTACCCATGCCTCGGGCAGTAATGCACCCCCATGCCAGCACAGAGGCTGGCTTTTGAACTTTTCGTCGATAACAGTCTGGATGGTTCGCTTTCCCTTTGGTCCGGATGACACGATGTCGAATATTTCCCCGAAAAATTTGAAATGTGGACTCGTCAGACCACAAAACACTTTTCCTCTTTACATTAGTCCATCTTAGATGATCTCGGGCCCAGAGAAGCCGGCAGTGTTTCTGGATGTTGTTGATAAATGGCTTTCGCTTTGCATAGTAGAGCTTTAACTTGCACTTACAGATGTATCAACCAACTGTATTTATAGACGTAGTTTTCTGAAGTGTTCCTGAGCCCATGTGGTGATATCCTTTAGAGATTGATGTCGGTTTTTGATACAGTGCGGTCATTCAACGCCGGCGGCGTTTCTGGATGATGTTGATAAATGGCTTTCGCTTTGCATAGTAGACCTTTAACTTGCACTTACAGATGTAGCCACCAACTGTATTTAATGACAGTGGTTTTCTGAAGTGTTCCTGAGCCCATGTGGTGATATCCTTTAGAGATTGATGTCGGTTTTTGATACAGTGCGGTCATTCAATGTTGGTTTCCGGCCATGCCGCTTATGTGGGGTGATTTCTCCAGATTCTCTGAACCTTTTGATGATATTATGGACCGTAGATGTTAAAATCCCTAAATTTCTTGCAATTGCACTTTGAGAAACGTTGTTCATAAACCCTGCGATGAGGTGGCGACTTGTCCAGGGTGTACCCCGCCTTCCGCCCGATTGTAGCTGAGATAGGCGCCAGCGCCCCCCGCGACCCCAAAAGGGAATAAGCGGTAGAAAATGGATGGATGGATGTTCATAAACCGTTTGACTATTTGCTCACACAGTTGTGGACAAAGGGGTGTACCTCGCCCCATCCTTTCTTGTGAACGACTGAGCATTTTTTGCGAAGCTGTTTTTATACCCAATCTCGGCACCCACCTGTTCCCAATTAGCCTGCACACCTGTGGGATGTTCCAAATAATTGTTTGATGAACATTCCTCAACTTTATCAGTATTTATTGCCACCTTTCCCAACTTCTTTGTCACATGTTGCTGGCATCAAATTCTAAAGTTAATGATTATTTGCAAAAAAACAATGTTTATCAGTTTGGACATCAAATATGTTGTCTTTGTAGCATATTCAACTGAAAGTGGGTTGAAAAGGATTTGCAAAACATTGTATTCCGTTTATATTTACATCTAACACAATTTCCCAACTCATATGGAAACGGGGTTTGTAGATCTTGACACAAACAATAATTAGGAAGACCCGGACGGTTATTCACTTCAACCGAGCTTTACAATTAGAGCACTTTTGATGGTTTTTAATGGATTTTCACGCGCTGCGACTTCAGCGGCTTCGATTTTAGAAGATCCCCACGCTTGTTCTCCCGTTTAATTGTCCATCATTGACAATTAGTGGACTTTTCTCCTGGCAGGCTTGGCAGAAGGCCGTGGAGGAGCACTCGGCCTTCAGCACTCACTACTGCACCCAGGAGCAAGGCAGCGAGGAGGAGGATGAAGCCCCTTCACTGGGGCAGCTGGCTGACTCACTGCAGGTGGCTTTAAACAAACAAGTAATAACAGCAATTATTGTGTCAGCGTAATTATTAGGCTGTGTTTTTTTTTGTGTTTTCTCCCCCCCCCCAAACCTACATTTTTGTTCCTTTTTTCGGGCTCCACTTCCAGGCTGCGGAGGCGAGCCACAAGAAGCTGGAGCAGCAAGCGGCGGCGTTGCTGTCCATGATGAAGAGCGACGGGGCCCTGAATGAAAGTAATATGAACCGCCCGCTTGAATATTATCGAAAATAATCCGGCAGGATGGGGAAGAGTACGTGCATCTCATAAATAACGCCTCCTTTAGGGTTAAAGGCTGAGATTTTCTTATTTAAACGGGGATAGCAGGTCCATTCTATGTGTCATAATTGATCATTTCGCGATATTGCCATATTTTTGCTGAAAGGATTTAGTAGAGAACATCGACGATAAAGTTCTCAACCTTTGGTCGCTAATAAAACAGCCTTGCCTGTACCGGAAGTAGCAGACGATGTGCGCGTGACGTCATCGGTGTGAGGGCTCCTCATATCCTCACATTGTTTACAATCATGGCCACCAGCAGCTAGAGCAATTCGGACCGAGAAAGCGCCGATTTCCCCAATAATTTGAGCGAGGATGAAAGATTTGTGGATGAGGATAGTGAGAGTGAAGGAAAAAAAGACAGGGCAGTGGGAGCGATTCAGATGTTATTAGACACATTTACTAGGATAATTATGGAAGATCTCTTATCTGTTTATTGTTTTATTAGTATTGTAGTGAGATTGTAAAGACATACTTTAACGTCGGATGGCTGCGGTGAACACGCCAGTGTCTCAGAGAGAAGCCGAGGAGCCAAACTCGCAGTTGCCTTTTTTGACAGCTACTGCAGGAGGATGCATAATCCACTGATGTCTCCGGTAATATATAGATCACAATGTTCCCATCCAAAAAAATGCTGGTTGACGTAGAAAAACATGTTCGCTTGACCGCTCTGTGTTAAAGGCCGACTGAAATGAGATTTTCTTATTCAAACGGGGATAGCAGGTCCATTCTACGTGTCATACTTGATCATTTCGCGATATTGCCATATTTTTGCTGAAAGGATTTAGTAGAGAGCATCGATGATAAAGTTGGCAACTATTGGTCGCTAATAAAAAGCCTTGCCTTTACCGGAAGTATGTGCGCGTGACGTCACCGGTGTGAGGGGCTCCTCACATCCTCACATTGTTTACAATCATGGCCACCAGCAGCTAGAGCGATTCGGACCGAGAAAGCGACGATTTCCCCATTAATTTGAGCGAGGATGAAAGATTTGTGGATGAGGAAAGTGAGAGTGAAGGAAAAAAGACAGGGCAGTGGGAGCGATTCAGAAGTTATTCGACACATTTACTAGGATAATTATAGAATATCTCCTATCTGCTTATTGTTTTAATAGTATTTTAGTGAGATTATAAAAACATACCTCAAAGTATGTTTTTATACTTTGAGGTATTTTTATACTTTAAGGTAATAGTATTTTAGTGAGATTATAAAAACATACCTCAAAGTCGGATGGCTGCGGTGAACACGCCTGTGTCTCAGAGAGAAGCCGAGGAGCCAAGTTAACTGCTGCCTTTTTTGACAGCTACTGCAGGAGGATGCTTAATCCACTGATGTCTTTCGTAAGATATAGATCACAATGTTCCCATCCAAAAACATGCTGGTTGACGTAGAGAAACATGTTCGCTTGACCGCACTGTGTTAAAGGCCTACTGAGATGAGATTTTCTTATTTAAACGGGGATAGCAGCTCCATTCTATGTGTCATACTTGATCATTTTGCGATATTGCCATAATTTTGCTGAAAGGATTTAGTAGAGAGCATCGATGATAAAGTTCGCAACTTTTGGTCGCTAATAAAAAAGCCTTGCCTGTACCGGAAGTAGCAGACGATGATGTCATGTTGATGGCTCCTCAGATATTCACTTTGTTTTTAATGGGAGCCTCCAACAAAAAGTGCTATTCAGACCGAGAAAACGACAATTTTCCCATTAATTTGAGCGAGGATGAAAGATTTGTGTTTGAGGATATTTATAGCGACGGACTAGAAAAAAAAAATTGCTTTGGGATGGATTCAGGTGTTTTTTGACACACTTACTAGGATAATTCAGGGAAATCCCTTATCTTTCTATTGTGTTGCTAGTGTTTTAGTGAGATTAATAGTACCTGATAGTCGGAAGGGTGTATCCACGGGTGTGTTGACGCCAATGTCTCAGGGGAGTCGACGGCAGCTGTACGGACGGCAAAAGCTCAGCTGATCTCCGGTAAGTGGCGACTTTTTACAACAATTTTCCCACCGAAACCTGCAGGTTGACATTTGGTCGGGATCCATGTTCGCTTGACCGCTCTGATATATAGTAAAGCTTCACCTCCGGGAATTTTAAACAAGGAATCACCGTGTGTTTGTGTGGCTAACGGCTAAAGCTTCCCAACTCCATCTTTCTACTTTGACTTCTCCATTATTAATTGAACAAATCGCAAAAGATTCAGCAACACAGATGTCCAGAATACTGTGTAATTATGCGGTTAAAGCGGACAACTTTTAGCTGTGTGTGCGCAGCGCTAATATTTCCTACCAGTCCGTGACGTCACGCATACACGTCATCATTCCGCGACGTTTTCAACCGGACACTTCGCGGGAAATTTAAAATTGCAATTTAGTAAACTAAAAAGGCCGTATTGGCATGTGTTGCAATGTTAATATTTCATCATTGATATATAAACTATCAGACTGTGGTTGATAGTAGTGGGTTTCAGTAGGCCTTTAATGCTTCACAACAAACAAAGAAACACCGTCTGTGTCTCGGTGCTAAAGACAGCTGCAATACACCACTTTCCACCAACAGCATTCTTCTTTGACGTCTCCATTATTAATTGAACAAATTGCAAAAGATTCAGCAACACAGATGTCCAAATTACTGTGTAATTATGGGATGGAAAGAGACTATTTTACGCCGTAAGTGGTGCTGGGCTAATATGTCCCCTCCAACCAATAACGTCACAAACAAACGTCATCATCGATATTTAAAATTGCAATTTAGTAAACTAAAAAGGCCGTATTGGCATGTGTTGCAATGTTAATATTTCATCATTGATATATAAACTATCAGACTGTGTGGTGGGTAGTAGTGGGTTTCAATAGGCCTTTAACGCAACAGAGGTCTAGAAAAGTTTTGTGGCAATCGGTGGGGTAATTTATGGCCAAATAAACAAGTTAACAAATTAGAATGGAGCTCAGTCGAGCACAGACCAATCCTCATTTGGATCGGCACCAAATTGTACACCTGCTGCATATTGGCACTCTTGCATTATTCACAAACATTTTCTCTAATAGGAAATAATGATTGTAGAAGCAATTAATTCCAGAGTCGTATTGTAACGATTGCTTTATTTTGGTACTAAAATGATTTTGATACTTTTCGGTACTTTTCTAAGTAAAGGGGACCACAAAAAAATTGCATTATTGGTTTTATTTTAACAAATAAATCTTAGGATGCATTAAACATATGTTTCTTATTGCAATTAAAGGCCTACTGAAATGAGATGTTCTTATTCAAACGGCGATAGCAGGTCCATTCTATGTGTGATACGTGATCATTTCGCGATATTGCCATATTTTTGCTGAAAGGATTTAGTAGAGAACATCGACGATAAAGTTTGCAACTTTTGGTCGCTAATAAAAAGGCCTTGCCTTTACCGGAAGTAACAGACGATGTGCGCGTGACGTCATGGGTTGTGGAGCTCCTCACATCTTAACATTGTTTATAATCATAGCCTCCGGCAGCTGGAGCAATTCGGACCGAGAAAGCGACGATTTCCCCATTAATTTGAGCGAGGATGAAAGATTCGTGGATGAGAAAAGTGAGAGTGAAGGAAAAAAGACAGGGCAGTGGGAGCGATTCAGATGTTATTCGACACATTTACTAGGATAATTATAGAATATCTCCTATCTGCTTATTGTTTTAATAGTATTTTAGTGAGATTATAAAAACATACCTCAAAGTCGGATGGCTGTGGTGAACACGCCTGTGTCTCAGAGAGACCAACCGAGCTAAATACTTATTAATGCATTAATATTCATTGCCTTATTATGACCCTAACTCTTTAACCCTAACCAAATAACTCTAAATTAAGTCTTTATTACTTACATAGACCAGTGTTTTTCAACCACTGTGCCGCGGCACACTGGTGTGGCGCTAGATACAGTCTGGTGTGTCGTGGGAGATTATATCATTTCACCTAAATGGGTGGCATGGTGGGACAGGGGTTAGTGCATGTGCCTCACAATACGAAGGTTCTTAGTAGTCCTGAGTTAAATCCCGGTGAAGTGGAGTGAATTATATTTATATAGCGCTTTACTCTAGTGACTCAAAGCGCTTTTACATAGTGAAACCCAATATCAAAGTTACATTTAAATCATTGTGGGTGGCACTGGGAGCAGGTGGGTAAAGTGTCTTGCCCAAGGACACAACGACATTGACGAGGATGGCGGAAGCGGGAATCGGACCTGGAACCCTCGAGTTGCTGGCACGGCCACTCTACCAACCGAGCTAAATACTTAATAATGAATTAATATTCTTGGCCTTATTATGACTCTAACCCTAACCAAATAAGTCTAAATTAAGTCTTTATTACTTACGTAGACCAGTATTTTGCTGTATCTTTTGCAATCTGTTCAATTAATAATGGAGACGTCAAAGAAGAAAGATGTAGGTGGGAAGCAGTGTATTGCGGCCGCCTTTAGCAAGAAAAACACAGCCAGTGTTTCCTTGTTTACATTCCTGAAAGATGACGGTGAAGCTTTACTATGGAACAGAGCGGTCAAGCGAACATGGTTCCCTACCACATGTCAACTAGCAGGTTTCGGTGAGAAAATGGTGGTACTAAGTCGGCTCTTACCGTAGACATGAGCGGAGAGCTCGCGTCGTTCCTCCTCAGCTGCGGACTCTCTTGCCTCCTCCCACCGGCCGCCCCCGACCGTCGGATGCTTACACCGTAGAGGAGGGGAGAAAAAAAAGAATCTCAGCCCGGCAGCCTTCGCCTCGTCGAGAAACATGGCTTCCCTCGGAGTCACTGGCGGTCACCACACCTATGGCCAAACCCCTCCGACTTTCAGGTTGTACAGGTACGACCATATAATGTCACTAAAACACTAAGCAGATAAGGGATTTCCCAGAATTATCCTAGTAAATGTGTCTAATAACATCTGAATTACTGCCACAGCCATGTCTTTTTTTTTTATAGTCCTTCACTCTTATTATCCTCATCCACGAATCTTTCATCCTCGCTCAAACTAATGGGGAAATTTTAGCTTTCTCGGTCCGAATCGCTCTCGCTGCTGGTGGCCATGATTGTAAACAATGTTCAGATGTGAGGAGCCCTACAACCTGTGACGTCACGCGCACATCGTCTGCTACTTCCGGTACAGGAAAGGCTTTATTATTAGCGACCAAAAGTTGCAAATTTTATCGTGGATGTTCTCTACTAAATCCTTTCAGCAAAATTATGGCAATATCGCGAAATGATCAAGTATGACACATAGAATGGACCTGCTATCCCCGTTTGAATAAGAAAATCTCATTTCAGTAGGCCTTTAAGGTAAAAGCTAACGTACCAATGATTGTCACACACACACGAGGTGTGGTGAAATTACTCTCTGCATTTGACCCATCCCCCTTGATCACACCCTGGGAGGTGAGGGGAGCAGTGAGCAGCAGGGGTGGCCTGCGCCCGGGAATCATTTTTGGTGCTTTAACCCCCAATTCCAACCCTTGATGCTGAGTGCCAAGCAGGGAGGTAATGGCTCCCATTTTTATAGTCTTTGGT
>NC_084636.1:11605101-11615101 GCF_033978795.1 Nerophis ophidion | reverse complement strand
ATCCCCTCCTTACTCTGGTCCGGCTGCACCAAACATTGATATAAATCCGTTTAATAAAGTCAAACACAAATAAGGCAACAGGAGAAGTATCCCATGCTTTTATTTTGTAAAGTAAATCTGTACCGCAAGTATGGGCATCTACGTCAACAATGGGGTTTGCCTGAGTAGTGACAGGACAACAAAAAAGACTCACTGAAAAAATTTATTGAGTATTTAATGATCAGGAAATGTAATAATAAGAACATTTACACGATATTCATGTATTATTTATTGTTGTATTAAAGTTCAAATATTGGCATTTATTTTGTATATTTTCTTGATTTACTGCCGGGGCGCTAATTAATTTAAAACCTCTTCTCACTCCGGCACTTACCAAAGGCATGCGGTAAATTTAGGCCTGTGCTTAAAAATTTGAGTGTGATGTAAGGATACCATCATGAAAAGCACATTTAATAAAAAAAAACATTATGATGGTCTTACCTTTACTTGTAAATGAAGTCCATGTGCAGCTCCTTCTGATCAAAAGCATCGATAACTTGCTTATAGAAGTCTTCTTTATCTTTCTACAGTTTTAAAAGTCTCTTTGTCTCGATGGAGATCTTCCTTTATTACCTCCTGCTTCGATTGAAAGTCCAGTTTAGAAAACTTGTTTTATTTTAGATATGTAATCCTCCATGATAAAAGTGCAAGCGAGAGGAAAAATAAACACACGCTGCTCACTCTTGCTGCTTGGTGTCACTTCTTCTGCAGCCGAGTATTCGGAAGAAGGATCACTAGCTCCCTCTACCACCAGGAGGTGGGAGTCATTTAATGACTCATATTTGACACACGCAGCTACGGTATATTGATAAAGCATAGCTGCTTACTGTTCTTTTTAGCATATTCAATAGCTTGGACCTTAAATCATACTGAATAGCTCTTAATCTTCTTCCCTTTATGCGATTTCAAATTATTGAATTCGGGCCTCCTCCATTTTGAAAATGATGACAGGTGAAGTGTCACTCGTGACGTGACGAGTTTGACCCGGGGGAAATCCTAGGCATATGCTAATTATTTGGCAATTCAAGGAAATACGGTATATTGAACTTCTTAGCATATTTTGGCCTAAATTAGATTGGTTTAAGTGTGTTTTGAAAACACATGACAAATATTAAATTGGCTTCACGGTGGCAGAGGGGTTAGTGCGTCTGCCTCACAATACGAAGGTCCTGCAGTCCTGGGTTCAAATCCAGGCTCGGGATCTTTCTGTGTGGAGTTTGCATGTTCTCCCCGTGAATGCGTGGGTTCCCTCCGGGTACTCCGGCTTCCTCCCACTTCCAAAGACATGCACCTGGGGATAGGTTGATTGGCAACACTAAATTGGCCCTAGTGTGTGAATGTGAGTGTGAATGTTGTTTGTCTATCTGTGTTGGCCCTGCGATGAGGTGGCGACTTGTCCAGGGTGTACCCCGCCTTCCGCCCGATTGTAGCTGAGATAGGCGCCAGCGCCCCCCGCGACCCCGAAAGGGAATAAGCGGTAGCAAATGGATGGATGGATGGATCTTAAAATCTTCCAATATAAGGCACTCGGTGGGGACCATTTGGACGCCCCTACTTTTGATGCGCTTATGAGTTATTGACTCACTGCTCGTTTGACCCACTGGGGTTTTTTTGCATGTGTTTTCTTTAAAGTTAAAGTTAGATTTCACTATGTCCTCCTTGCTTTAGAATACAATTATAGTCCTTTGTTGCCCTGGTCTTACGGTTTTTCCTCTACCAGGGTGTCCGTCCACCATGTTGCAGAAGGTTCAGGAACTCTGTGACCTGTCGCGCGAGACCCGTTCCAACCTGGGTGTCTGTCTCGGACTTTTGTCCAAACAGGAAGTGGTAAGTCACTCTTTGCATGTATGTGCCGGGTGATTGTTCTACCGTTATTGATAATATATTTTGCAACACTATTAAAAATGAAGCCAGAACCAAAAGACACTAACTAGTACCTCAACTTGCTAGCTCAATTTATTTCTGGTAAACATATTTGGCAATTTACATTAAGGAATAGCATGTGCTAAAATGTGCACATTTCAACATACACTATATTGCCAAAAGTATTTGGCCACCCATCCAAATATATATGTGTGTGTATATATATATATATATATTTGTATGATTTGTATGATTTGTAGACTATATACTATATTTATATATGTATATATGTGTATATATGTACGTATATTTCTATATATGTGTATGTATGTATATATATATATGTATATGTATATACATTTATTGTATATGTATATGTATATACATATATATTGTATATGTATGTATGTATATATATATCTTTATACGTGTATATATATGTATATATATGTATGTTTATATATATGTGTATATATATTTATATGTATGTGTATATATATATGTATACGTATAAATATATATATATATATACATATATATATGTATATATATGTATGTGTGTATATATATATATATATACATATATATGTATATATATGTATATATATGTACTGTATGTATATATATATATATATATTTGTATGATTTGTATAATTTGTAGACTATATACTATATTTATATATGTGTATATATGTACATATATTTATATGTATATGTGTATATATGTATATATATATATATGTATATATATATGTATATATATATATATATATATGTATATATATATACATATATATGTATATACGTATATGTATATACATATATTGTATATATATATGTATATACATATATATTGTATATGTATATATATATATATATATGTTTATACGTATATATATGTATATGTATATATATGTATGTTTATATGTATGTGTATATGTGTACATATGTGTGTATATATATATATATGTGTGTATATATATATATTTATATATATATATATATATATATTTATATATATATATATATATATATATATATACATACATACATACATACAGTCGCAATCAAAAGTTTACATACACTTGTAAAGAACATAATTGTGGGGCGGTATGGCTCGGTTGGTAGAGTGGCCGTGCCAGCAACTTAAAGGGTTGCAGGTTCGATTCCCGCTTCCGCCATCCTAGTCACTGCCGTTGTGTCCTTGGGCAAGACACTTTACCCACCTGCTCCCAGTGCCACCCACACTGGTTTAAATGTAACTTAGATATTGGGTTTCACTATGTAAAGCACTTTGAGTCACTTGAGAAAAGCGCTATATAAATATAATTCACAATTCACATAATGTCATGGCTTTCTTGAGTTTCCGATAATTTCAACAACTGTTATTTTTTTGTGATAGAGTGATTGGAGCACATATTTGTTGGTCACAAAAAAAATTCATGAAGTCTGGTTCTTAAAGGAATCTATTATGGGTCTACTGAAAATCTGCTGGTCAAAAGTATACATACAGCAATGTTAATATTTGCTTACATGTCCCTTGGCAGGTTTCATTGCAAAAAAGCGCTTTGGTAACCATCCATCTTGAGTTTTTGTCAACTCCTTTTGATAAAATTGGTGCAGTTCAGCTAAATTTGTTGGTTTTTTGACATGGACTTGATTTTTCAACATTGGCCACACATTTTAAGTCAAGACATTGGGAAGGCCATTCTAAAACTTTGATTCTAGCCTGATTTAGCCATTCCTTTACCACTTTTGTGTTCTGGGTCATTGTCCTGTTGGAACACCCAACTGTGCCCAAGACCCAACATCCGGGCTGATGATTTTATGTTGTCCTGAAGAATTTGGAGGTAATCCTATTTTTTAATTGTCCCATTTAAAGCATTAGTTCCATTGGTTGCAAAACAGGCCCAGAGCATAATACTACCACCACCATGCTTAACGGATCAACTTTTGTTTCATCTAACCACAGAACATTCCTCCAGAATGCGTTATCATTGTCCTTGTGATGGCAGATGAAACAAAAATTGAGCTGTTTGGCCACCAGTCAAAAAAGTTTGGGGACCCTGTATTAGTGTTACAATCATTTATTTTTCGTGGTCTGATTGAGATTAATTAATTTGTTTCGGTCGTGGAAGTTCAGTAATAGTTTTTGGCAAAGTCCTGGAAATTCACTGATGGAAATACAAACCCCGTTTCCATATGAGTTGGGAAATTGTGTTAGATGTAAATATAAACGGAATACAATGGTTTGCAAATCTTTTTCAACCCATATTCAATTGAATGCACTACAAAGACAAGATATTTGATGTTCAAACTCATAAACTTAATTTTTTTTTTGCAAATAATAATTAACTTAGAATTTCATGGCTGCGACACGTGCCAAAGTAGTTGGGAAAGGGCATGTTCACCACTGTGTTACATCACCTTTTCTTTTAAATACACTCAAAAAACGTTTGGGAACTAAGTAAACTAATTGTTGAAGCTTTGAATGTGGAATTCCTTCCCATTCTTGTTTTATGTAGAGCTTCAGTCGTTCAACAGTCCGGGTTCTCCGCTGTTGTATTTTACGCTTCATAATGCGCCACACATTTTCGATGGGAGACAGGTCTGTACTGCAGGCGGGCCAGGAAATCACCCTCACTCTTTTACAACGAAGCCACGCTGTTGTAACACGTGGCTTGGCATTGTTATGCTGAAATAAGCAGGGGCGTCCATGATAACATTGCTTGGATGACAACATATGTTGCTCCAAAACCTGTATGGACCATTCAGCATTAATGGTGCTTTCACAGATGTGTAAGTTACCCATGTCTTGGGCACGAATGCACCTCCATACCATCACAGATGCTAGCTTTTTAACTTTGCGCCTATAACAATCCGGATGGTTATTTTCCTCTTTGTTCCGGAGGAAATCGCGTCCACAGTTTCCAAATATAATTTGAAATGTGGACTCATCAGAACACTTTTCCACTTTGCATCAGTCCATCTTAGATGAGCTCGGGCCGAGCGAAGCCGGCGGGGTTTCTGGGTGTTGTTGATAAATGGGTTTTGCTTTGCATAGTAGAGATTTAACTTGCACTTACAGGTGTAGCAACCAACTGTAGTTACTGACAGTGGTTTTATGAAGTGTTCCTGAGCCCATGTGGTGATATCCTTTACACACTGATGTCGGTTTTTGATGCAGTACCGCCTGAGGGATCAAAGGTCCGTAATATCATCGCTTACGTGCAGTGATTTGTCCACATTCTCTGAACCTTTTGATGATTTTATGGACCGTAGACGGTAAAATCCATAAATTCCATGCAATAGCTCGTTGAGAAATGTTGTTCTAAAACTGTTGGACAATTTGCTTACAAATTGGTGACCCTCACCCCATCCTTGTTTGTGAATGAGTGAGCATTTCATGTAAGCTGTTTTTATACCCAATCATGGCACCCACCTGTTCCCAATTAGCCTGCACACCTGTGGGATGTTGCATATAAGTGCATTTAACTTGCACTTAAAGATGTAGCCACCAACTGTATTTAGTGACAGTGGTTTTCTGAAGTGTACCTGAGCCCATGTGGTGATATCCTTTAGAGATTGATGTCAGTTTTTGATACAGTGCGGTCATTCAATGTTGGTTTCCGGCCATGCCGCTTACGGGGAGTGATTTCTCCAGATTCTCTGAACCTTTTTGATGATGTTATGGACCGTAGATGTTGAAATCCCTAGATTTCTTGCAATTGCACTTTGAGAAATGTTGTCCTTAAACTGTTTGACTATTTGCTCACGCAGTTGTGGACAAAGGGGTGTACCTCGCCCCATCCTTTCCTGTGAAAGACTGAGCATTTTTCGGGAAGCTGTTTTTATACCCAATCATGGCACCCACCTGTTCCCAATTAGCCTGCACACCTAGGGGATGTTCCAAATAAGTGTTTGATGAGCACTCCTCAACTTTATCAGTATTTATTGCCACCTTTCCCAACTTCTTTGTCACGTGTTGCTTGCATCAAATTCTAAAGTTAATGATTATTTGAAAAAAAAAAAAGTTTATTAGTTTGAACATCAAATATGTTGTTTTTGAAGCATATTCAACTGAATATGGGTTGAAAAGGATTTGCAAATCATTGTATTCCGTTTATATTTACGTCTAACACAATTTCCCAACTCATATGGAAACGGGGTTTCTACACATGATTCTGCACAGATCAACTTCCAATGATATTCTTTGGAAAGGCTAGAAAAGATTCATCTTCCGGAACTCAAATGTGTCGCCAACTGTCTCGGTCATGCCGTCTCGTCTCGTTTCATCTCAAAACCAAGATTTGGGTCTGTGATCGCCGGAGGCCAAACGGGCCGCCAGATCTTCCAAATGTTGTGGGTGTGGGAGCCATGCCAGGACTTTCAGGGTTTTGACACCTGGCCCGGGCCTTCCGTCACTCAGCTGCCCGAGCCTTTTCAGATCCGCGCAGTCGGCGGGCGCGATTTAAACAAAATCGACCCACGCAATCCCCCAACCGTCTATTTGCTCCGTCTCGGTAGGAACGACCTGAATATTCCCCACCACAGCCGGCGTCGTCGGGGTGTGCGTCCTTCCCTGGCGAGGCGGAGATTGCGAATCGTTCCCTACGGAGAGGCCGAAGTTCCCCCCTTTCAAGTTCCCTGTGGCGTCATCTTTCATTAAACATCATTTCCCGCCGGCTTCACCTCGCCTCGTCTGGTGTTATTCCGCACTTTAGTGTCGATATTCCCTCACTTCCCCGTGCTTGTCTTTTTCCAAATCAAACCATCAGGTGAGATGCGTTAGGGTGGCACGCGGCTGATATTCTCCCTATTACCCAGGCGGCTTTGGCTAATGCTGGATGCGAGTCCATTACCCGTCATTTGAGCTCCACTCCTCCCGGGGAGTCATATTCCTTGCAGGCACTGTGAGGCAGCTGTGTTACCATTACACCTGACCCTGTCTCGCCGCTCTCAGCTGCATGCCCATCTTGCCATAATGATGGGGACGGTGCAAAGGTGCACACACACACACACGCACACACATACACACACATTCTCGTATTTCTAACCTTCTTGAGACCTCTTTAGGACCACCCTTTCTAGATATATAAAGATTTATATTTACAAAATTAGTAATACACTATAGTCCCAAAAGTATTTGGCCACTAGAGATGCGCAGTTTGCGGTCTCGTCCGCTGATAAACCACGGGTCGGGCGGTTGACATGACGAAAAAATAGATTATAATTAGACTTGGGCGGTAAGCGGTTGAGCCATCCGGAAATATTTGATATACACGGTTCTGGGATCGGTATCCTTTCCCACTCAAAGATCCATTTTAGACCCGTGTCATAATGACTGCCGGCAGTCACCCAGATAATAAGTATTAGGGCGTGCTATGAAGTCATTGACTTAGTCGCCTACTACAACGTGTACGATCTGCTTGCCAGTCCAGCATCATGTTGTGTGTTGCTTCCGCGGCAACACGCACACGACTGCAAGGCATACTGGGTGACACAGAGTACACTAATGGTTGTGATATAAACAATTTTAACTCTCTTAGTAATATGCGCCACGCTGTGAAGCCACACCAATTAAGAACGACAACCACATTTCGGGAGAACATCCTCACAGTAACACAATATAAACGCAACACAACAAATACCCAGAATCCTTTGTATTCATGATACTTCCAGACTATCTTATACACCCCGCTAGCAGCAATTCTCCCCTGTGCGTCAGTAAGGTGGGCGGGGATGGGAGCGCGGGGGTGTAAAATATATTCAGGAAGTCTTAAAGATACAAAGGATTCTGGGTATTTGTTATGTTGCGTTTATGTTGTGTTACTGTGAGGATGTTCTCCCGAAATGTGTTTGTCAATCTTGTGTTGTTTGGCTTCACAGCATGGCGGATATTAGTAAGTGTTAAAGTTGTTTATATCACAACCATCAGTGTACTCTGTATCACCCAGTATGCCTTTCAATCTTGTACGTGTGATTGCGGAAGCTGCACACATGTTGCCAGATTAATAATCGGTTTGTACATGTTGTTGAAGGTGTCAAAGGCAATGGCTTCACAGCACGTCCATATTCTTGTCATCAGGATGAACGCTATTGGATAGTCGCGAGAACGTTAGCGGCTCCAATTGTCTTCATTACTCTGTGAAACAAGTTTAAATAGCTCTGTGAGTGGTAAAGGCGGCCGACCACTGATGTATTTCAGCGGGCGGTTGGCGGGCGGGTACGGGTCTGATAAAATGTTGGTTCAGGTGGACGGCAGGTGAATGATTACTTTGGTGATGCGGTTGCGGATGATATAATTGCCTATCCGCGCATCTCTAACACATACACATACACACTCATTCTCGTATTTCTGACCTTCTTGAGACCTCAGAAAAATGCCTACCTCTTTAGGACCACCCTTTCTAGATACATAAAGATTTCTATTTACAAAATTAGTAATACACTATAGTCCCAAAGTATTTAACCACTACAGATGCGCGGTTTGCGGTCTCATCCGCGGAGTCCGCGGATAAACCACGGGTCGGGCGGTTGACATGACGAAGAAATAGATTATAATTAGATCCGGGCGGGTGGGCGATTGAGCCATCCGGAAATATATGATATACATGGTTCTGGGATCGGTATCCTTTGCCATTCAAAGATACATTTTAGACATGGGTGTCAAACTCTGGCCCGCGGGCAAAATTTGGCCCACCGTTTAATTTCATTTTGCCCTTGAGGCAATATCAAATTAACATTAAGGCTGGCCTGCCGGTAACACCAAAATCACCGCTAATACTCATACTTGCCAACGCTCCCGATTTTCCCAGGGAGACTCCCGGAGTTTAGGGCCCTTCCCGAAAATCTCCCTGGGCAACCATTCTCCTGATTTCCACCAACAATATTGGGAGCGTGCTTTGAAGGCACTGCCTTTAGCGTCCTCTACAACATGTCGTCACGTGCTCTTTTCCTCCATATAAACAGCGTGCTGGGCAATTCACATAATATATGCGGCTTCCACACACACATATGTGAATGCCACGCATACTTGGTCAACAGCCATACAGGTCACACTGAGGGTGGCCGTATAAACAGCTTTAACATTGTTACAAATATGCGCCATACTGTGAACCCACACCAAACAAGAATGACATAACACATTTCGGGAGAACACCTGCACCGTAACACAACATAAACACAACAGAACAAATACCCAGAACCCCTTGCAGCACCAACACTTCCGGAACGCCACAATATAAACCCCTCGCTACCACCAAACCCCGCCCACCACATTTTTATTTTATTTTAGAATTTATTAGCCCGTGGAAAAAGTTCATGTTGATATTTATCTCAGAAGGCTGCAAATAGAAAAGAGGCATTAATTTTTTTAATTACATTTTATTTAATATACCACTGATGTTTTTTCGTTTGTTTTTTGAAAGTTGATTTTGCACTATTATGTTATGTAAGCTCTGCCTGTTCCATGGGAGGAAGCCCGAGTACCCGGAGGGAACCCACGCAGTCACGGGGAGAACATGCAAACTCCACACAGAAAGATCCTGAGCCCGGATTAGATAGATAGATAGTACTTTATTGATTCCTTCAGGAGAGTTCCTTCAGGAAAATTAAAATTCCAGCAGCAGCGTACAGAGTTGAGATCAATTTAAAAAAAAAAAAGTAAAAAGTAAATAATGGGGGTTTAAAAGGAACCAAAATAGAGAAATATTACAAAAAGAATAAAAACAATGGGAATAACAATATAACAGTAAAATAAGAATATAACAAGACAAAGTAGGCAGTAGTCAGGACCTTCGTATTGTGAGGCAGATGCACTAACCCCTGTTACACCGTGCTGCCGTATTTAAGCCTTGCTTGTCCAATATTCATTGCAAAACTTGTTCGGGTCCCTATTAAAAGGTTAATTTGTTCAACGCTGGCCCGCGGCTTTGTTCAGTTTTAAATTTTGGCCCACTCTGTATTTGAGTTTGACACCCCAGATTTAAGACCTGTGTCATATTGACTGCCGGCAGTCACCCAGATAATAAGTATTGGGGCGTGCTATGAAGCCATTGACTTTGTCGCCTACTACAACATGTACGATCTGCTTGCC
>NC_084636.1:11557601-11600101 GCF_033978795.1 Nerophis ophidion | reverse complement strand
TGGGAAGGGCTACCAGTTTGATACACACTTAAATAAATTGCTGGAAATAGCCAATTTGGTCAATTTACCTTTAATAAATTAATATATATATATATATATATATATATATATATATATATATATATATATATGGGTATTTCTGTCTGTCATTCCGTCCATTTTTTTTCCTTTTACGGAAGGTTTTTTGTAGAGAGTAAATGATGAAAAAAACACTTAATTGAACGGTTTAAAAGAGGAAAAAACGGAAAAAAAATGAAAATTTGATTTTGAAACATAGTTTATCTTCAATTTCGACTCTTTGGATTCAAAATTCAACCGAAAAAAATGAAGAGAAAAACTAGCTAATTTGAAACTTTTTGAAACATTTTTTTATGGAACATCATTAGTAATTTTTCCTGATTAAGATTAATTTTAGAATTTTGATGACATGTTTTAAATAATTTAAAATTCAATCTGCACTTTGTTAGAATATATAACAAATTAGACCAATCTATATTTCTAACAGAGACTAATCATTATTTCTTCTAGATTTTCCAGAACAAATTTTTTTAAATGAATTCAAAAGACTTTGAAATAAGATTTAAATTTGATTCTACAGATTTTCTAGATTTGCCAGAATTTTTTTTTTTACTGTAATCATAAGTTTGAAGAAATATTTCACACGTATTCATTGTCGAAAAAACAGAAGCTAAAATGAAGAATTATATTAAAATGTACATATTTTTCTTTACAATGAAAAAAAAAAAATACTTGAACATTGATTTAAATTGTCAGGAAAGAAGAGGAAGGAATTTAAAAGGTAAAAAGTTATGTGTTTGAAAATCCTAAAATCATTTTTAAGGTTGTATTTTTTTCTCTGAAATTGTCTTTCTGAAAGTTATAAGAAGCAAAGTAAAAAAATGTATGAATTTATTTAAACAAGTGAAGACCAAGTCTTTAAAATATTTTCTTGGATTTTCAAATTCTATTTCAGTTTTGTGTCTCTTAGAATTAAAAATGTCGAGCAAAGCGAGACTAGCTTGCTAGTAAATAAATAAAATTTAAAAAATAGAGGCAGCTCACTGGTAAGTGCTGCTATTTGAGCTATTTTTAGAACAGGCCAGCGGGCGACTCATCTGGTCCTTACGAGCTAAGCGTTAGTGACCCCTGTATTAGCTGCACCGGACTATAAGCCGCAGATATATTTATTTATTTGAATTAGGACAATGCATATTCGTCAACATAGAGCAACAATGTAAATATGTCGGAGTTCGCACAATAGCTAATTTCCATTCGTTGACCAAATGCAGAGGATAATTTCACCATTTATTTGTTGTGTGTGTGTGTGTGTGTGTGTGTGTGTGTGTGTGTGTGTGTGAGTGTGACTATCATTGGAACTTTAACTTAATTTGTTCCATCATTTACCCATTAGCAAGAAAAAATCCATGGATTAACTGCACCTTTTTATAAGCCACAGGGTTCAAAGCTTGGGGGGAAAAAAAGTAGAGGCTTACAGAGTACGATAAACTAATCCTACTTTAATCAATAAATAGTACTTTTTTTCTGACGGAGACATTTTTCTCAGCGGTGCGAGATTTTATTTTTAACCTTCCGGCTTCAAACATAAATTGCAAAAATAGGGGGAAAACAGACTAGAATTAAAATATTTTTCGGGGCCATTGTACAGTAGTAGTAGGTCTTTATTGTCATTGCACAAGTACAACAAAACTTTTTTTTAATAAGATTAGACAAACAAACAGAACAGGAACTATGATGGTTCGCCACAAGGTGCCCCGTAAAAGATGGGGAAGAAGGTAAACGCTGGGGGAGAATAAGTAAAAAAAAATACAATATAAGGGGAAAAAAACCTCCCTAGTAAAGCACATGTACATATTACAACATACATCTCGAGACAGAGGGGAAGGAGTGGGGGCTATAGTGGCAGGCTGCAGCTCTTCAGGCGCTGCCCAGTTGTCCATCACCCCTAAGGGATTCGTGTCAAGGGTGTTGGATAATAATAATAATAATAATAATAATGGATTAGATTTATATAGCGCTTCACAGAGAAGGCAGAACCCATCATTCATTCACACCTAGTAGTGGTGGTAAGCTACTTTTGTAGCCACAGCTGCCTTGGGGTAGACTGACGGAAGCATGGCTGCCAGTTCGTTCATCATTCATTCACCAGTGTGAGCGTCACCGGGGGCAAGAGTGACGTGTCCTGCCCAAGGGCACAACGGCAGCGATTTTGATGGTAAGAGGCGGGGAGCGAACCTGCAACCCTCAAGTTTCTGGCACGGCCGCTCTGCCCACTACGCTATGTTGCCCCAAATGGATGGGAGGGGTGGGGGTATATTATATTAACGTCCATCCATCCATTTTCTACTGCTTGTCCCTTTTTGGGGTCGCGGGGGATGCTGGAGCTTATTTCTACAGTTTAGGGGGATGCTGGAGCCTATCTCAGCATTCGGGCAGAAGGCGGGGTGCACCCTGGACAAGTCGCCACCTCATCAATTGCATTAATACAAATACATTTTATTGGCCTATTGAGACCTATAAAAAAAAACACACACAATAAAAAGATGATTAAAATTGAATAGATAAAAACAATTAATTTGAAAATATATATATATATAATTAAGCAAAAATGTATGCATTTTTATGGAATTTTTTAAGCTTTTTTTTTAATTTAAAAAGAAAAAAATATATATATATATAAAAATATCAAAGTGGGCCCTTTATTGGTTGCTTTTTTCAAGATCCCACCCCCAGTGGAAAAAGCTTGGACACCTGCTTTACATTGTTAAACAGCTTCTTGATACATTATGCATGTTGGTGTTTCAGTGTCAAAGCGTTGTTTAATCCAGGGTTTTTCAACCACTGTGCCGCGGCACACTAGTATGCCGTGGGAGATTATCTAATTTCACCTATTTGGGTTAAAAATATTTTTTGCAAACCAGTAATTATAGACTGCAAAAGATGTGTTGTTGTTGAGTGTCGGGGCTGTCTAGAGCTCGGCAGAGTAACCGTGTAATACTCTTCCGGATCAGTAGGTGGCAGCCAGTAGCTAATTGCTTTGTAGATGTCGGAAACACCGGGAGGTAAAAAGGTGTCTACTGCTTAAACCAATAATAAAAAAAAGGTGAGTGCTGCTAAAAAAAGGAATTGAAGCTTAGGGAAGGCGACGCAGAACAAAACTAAAACTGAATTGGCTGCAAAGTAAACAAAAACAGAATGCTGGACGACAGCAAAGACTTACTGTGGAGAAAATACGGCGTCCACAATGTACATCCGAACGTGACATGACAATCCACAATGTCCCCATAAAGAAGGATAAAAATAACTGAAATATTCTTAAATTGCTAAACCAAATGGGGAATATCGCTCAAAGGAAGACATGAAACTGCTTCAGGAAAATACCAAAATAAGAGCGCCAGACATGAACTAAAAGACTGCACACAGGAAAACAGCAAAAAAGTCAAAATAAGTCAGGGCGTGATGTGACAGGTGGTGACAGTACCATACTTGCCAACCTTGAGACCTCCGATTTCGGGAGGTGGGGGGTGAGGGGAGGCGTGGTTGGGGTGGGGGGCGTGGTTAAGAGGGTAAGAGTATATTTCACCAACTCGAGTATTTCATATACATTTCATATATATAAATATATATATATGTACGAAATACATGACTTTCGGTGAATTCTGGCTATATATATTTATTTTATTATATATATAAATAATAGAAATAGTTGAATTTCAGACGGCACCTATCAAATACACAGTGATAAAAACACGGTTGTTCTACTAACTGTACTGTGCTTGCTGGTTAATAAAAAAAGAAAAACAACACTTACCTTTCACTATTTGAGTAACCTTTGTTTTACCATTTGCCTCCTGGCGAGAGTCACTTGCCGTCAGGTGCGCAACACCACGTAAACCGTTGGCCAATCAAAGAGTCTCCGGGAGGGTCGGCAAGTATGAGTATGACAGTACACCTACTTTGAGACAAGAGCTATAGTGATGCATAGTTGGTTTTGGTTTAAAGTCATACCCAACAATTGCGGGGAATCACTTTTTACTGTCGACTGAGTTTCGTTTTTTTTAATACCTCGGTTGGTAGAGTGGCCGTGCCAGCAATTTGAGGGTTGCAGGTTCAATCCCCGCTTCCGCCATCCTAGTCCCTGCCGTTGTGTCCTTGGGCAAGACACTTTACCCAACTTCTCCCAGTGCCACCCACTCTGGTTTAAATGTAAAAATTAGATATTGGGTTTCACTATGTAAAGCGCTTCGAGTCACTAGAGAAAAAATGCTATATAAATATAATTCACTTCACTTAATGATTTCTGCAGGTGGTGTGCCTCCGCATTTTTTCATCGCCTACCGAGGATGTCGTAGTGGTTTGTGTTGTGGTTTGTGCAGCCCTTTGAGACACTAGTGATTTAGGGCTATATGAATGAACATTGATTGGCTGATTGATCGCAAAAAATCTGCCTCGGCTCCAAAAAGGTTGAATAACCACTGGTTTAATCGTCATAAAAGTTCATTCTGAAATGAATCCGGTCCATCTGTTTCTCTCCGCCGCCAGAGTCAGACTCCGAGCTCTCCCTGAGCGGTTCGAGACGGTGGCCAGCCACTCCTGGGAGGACGAGGACCAGGGCTCCGTCATGTTCGGCTATATATATTTATTTTATTATATATATAGATAATAAAAATAGATTAATTTCAGACGGCACCTATCAAATACACAGTAATAAAAACACGTTTTTTCTACTAACTGTATTGTGCTTGCTGGTTACTAAAAAAAGAAAAACAACACTTACCTTTCACTATTTGAGTAACCTTTGATTTACCATTTGCCTACTGGCGAGAGTCACTTGCCGTCAGGTGCCCAACCCCACGTAAATCGTCGGCCAATCAAAAAGAAACCCCGTAATGCTATAGCCAACATTAACCAGGAGATGGCGACAGACTACATAGAATCACTTTATTACAGACGGCGTCGCCATGGCTGTAACTACCTCGTTCTTCTGCTTCGTCTCCTTGTGTGTGCAGTTTTTTTTTATTAAAATCCGTAGATGTTGTAACATGATTGGGCAGGCAAGCTGTTTATATAACAGGAAAGCGGACGTAAAAACAGGCTGTCCCCACTCAGCTCCGCATGGGCTGAATTTCGGGAGAAAATTTCTTCCGGGAGGTTTTCGGGAGAGGCGCTGAATTTCGTGAGTCTCCCGGAAAATCCGGTAGGGTCGGCAAGTATGGACAGTACACCTACTTTGAGACAAGAGCTATTGTGATGCATAGTTGGTTTTGGTTTAAAGTCATACCCAACAATTGCGGGGAACCACTTTTTACTGTCAACTGAGTTTCGTTTTTTTTAATTATTTCTGCTGGTGGTGTGCCTCCGCATTTTTTCATCGCCTACCGAGGATGTCGTAGCGGTTTGTGTTGTGGTTTGTGCAGCCCTTTGAGACACTAGTGATTTAGGGCTATATAAATGAACATTGATTGACTGATTGATCGCAAAAAATCTGCCTCGGCTCCAAAAAGGTTGAAAAACCACTAGTTTAATCGTCATAAAAGTTCATTCTGAAATGAATCCGGTCCATCTGTTTCTCTCCGCCGCCAGAGTCAGACTCCGAGCTCTCCCTGAGCGGCTTCGAGACGGTGGCCAGTCACTCCTGGGAGGACGAGGACCAGGGCTCCGTCATGTTCGGCGGCAGCCATTGCAGCAGCGGCCGCCCCGACGACGTGTCGCCGGGTGATCGCCATGGCAACACGGAGGAGACTCAACCCAACGGGATCAGCAAGTATAGGTCAGCGGCGCCGCTTTCCCACACGGCTTCCTAAATGAGACGCTTTCATCCCTCCTCACACACACACACACACACACACAGTCTTGTTCGTCTCCTCCCACCAGACGGTTTGTCACTTTTCCCTTCTGCTCCACTAAATTTTTCACAACCAGCACCATCAGGCTGCTCCGCCTCCCGAACTGCTCCTGGAAGCTCTCCTCCTCGTGGCCGCCACTTGATTTTATTTTTTTGTTTTAGCCGCCGATACGTCCGCCCTCAGCTCTTTCCACTTGATGTAGTGAATAATTTAGAGCGAGCGGCCCGAAGAGTTGCACTGAACAGACAGGTGTCTTTGTCAGGGGTCTTGAAATATTGATGCGGTCTCGATGTAATGCAATAATCAGTCAGTGCTCATGATTTGATGTTGACCGCCTCCATCTGGCGGCTTTTAATAAAAGATCCTTGCGTACACATACTTAAAGTTCTGTTGTAAAGTGCTAAAAATGGCTGGCTTTTGGCTGTCAAAGTTTGTTTGAGACGAACCCCAAGATGCGGAGAACGAGGGAGACATTTTGCAGGAAAACGTGATTTAATTCAAAACACTAAGACAAAAACAAACAAAGGGTACAAACAAAAAGCGAGCACGTGGGCGGATAACAAACTCAGTTCAGGTTTTTTTTCAGTTTCAGTTCAGTTTATTTTCAGTCTTAACAAAAATATATTCAATCATGGATCACGATTCAAAAATGAATAACGTGACTGAAACAGGCAGAAGCAAAAAAGCTTATATGCCCAACATAAAATTTTTACATTCAATTAAGTTACCTTTTCTAATAATTTTGTAATACAAAAAGAAATATAGTCATTCAGCATTTACATTTAAGTTGCCCTTTAACAAATAATACAAAAATATATACTTACACACATGCACTTTTTTGTAAATAGATAAAGAAACATACCTTCTAAATACAACATTTAACCAAACAAACATACATTTCTAGTTCACATAACTTTTTAAAATACATTGTGACATGTTCTTTTTGAAATTAAATACTGAGTCACTCATTTCTATTTCTTTACCAACAGAATTCCACAAATTACCACCGACAACAGATAAACATCTATGTTTAACAACTAATCTTGCTTTTGGTAAAATAAACTTAGATTCATCTCTTAGATTGTATTTGCTGGTCTGTAAAGAAGTATTTTTGTATTCCTTCTGGAAGAGTATTCATTTTTGCTTTGAACATTATCTGTGTTATTTTATATTAAACAATATTTTGAAATTTCATAAGTTTTGATTTAACAAATAATGGATGGTTATGGTCATAATATCCTGCTTTGTTTATTAGCTGTACAGCTTTTTTTTTCAGCAAAACAATATCATTAATTATGGTTTTAAAAGTGGTTCCCCAGAGTTCTACACAGTATGTCGTGTATGGAAGTATCAAAGTATAATAAATTGTTAACCAAGAATTATGTTCTATGTAACTAAGAAAGCTAGCATGGGAGCAAGAAAACAAACGGAGCTTAGCATGGGAGCTAGCAAAAACAAAAAGGCCTAGCGTGGAAGATAACAGGAATCGAGCAGGAAACAGAAGTCGTACATGTAATATAAAAACAAACTTGGAAGCAGGTAACAAAAGGCAGTAAGCTAAAAAACGCATTCAAACATAGCTTACCGCAATGCTGCATTGACAAGACAAGATACGACATCGACAAATCAACAATCAAGCACTGACTGGAGGAACAAAGCAGGTAAAATAGGAGTGGGCTGATTGACGCCAGGTGTGGCCAGGTGCCAATCAGCCGCAGCTGAGGGGAAACAAAGCACTCAGGGAGACAAACAGGAAGCGGAATCAAAATAAGAGTGCTGACAAGAACGAAGGACAGGAAATGCTAAACACACAGAGGAGAAACTAAAACACAAACAAACTGTCAATGGCAAGCCTGACATAGGCCTTTTTCATGCAAAACCGTAAATAGTAAACTACATGAGGCAATTCTAGAAGGAATGGTGTGTGAATGCTCCAATGCTGAAGTTGAAGTGAAATGCTGACAGGATGTAGTTTGAATGTTGTAGAGCTGACCCTGAACTGAAATGCTAATTTGATGTAGGACGAATGTAGAAATGTTGAAATCGTTAAAAACGCTGAAATGGTTTGAATGTGGAAGAGTTTGAATTTCCAGGAAAACCGGAATTTGGTTTGGAACTTGGGAAAGGGTTAGTTTGAAAGTCCAGGGTGACGGGAATTTGTTGATTTTAGAATGGTTTGAATAGGTTGAAAAATGTGGGAATTGTGCAACTTGGGAAAATGGCCCATTTATTTCAATGGGAATTTTTTGGAGTTTTTGGGAAAGGCGGTATTTTTGGAAAATGATTTTGAGCATGAATGTCCTGAATGAGCTGAATTGGTTGGTGTTAGAATTGTTAAAGTAAAACAAAAAAGGTGTTATGCCTTTTCTGTCAAAGACAAATTAGTTTTTTATAGTAAAACTGAAATATGCAGTATCTATATAGATAGTACTTTATTGATTCCTTCAGGAGAGTGCCTTTATTTAGCAATTAAAGCCCTCAAAGATCAATAATGCAGGACACCATTGATTTTAATTATTTAATATTTTTGAGTAATCACAGTGAAAATTTAAATAAAATCCTACTAAATATATTTGATATCCGAAAGGTTCCCTACTCATAAAGTGATGCATTTTTATTTTCAATTTTTTACTTTTAACACTTAAATTTCAAGGTCAACTTCCGATATATCCGTCGATTTTAAATTTGAACTATTATTTTTGTTTGTTTTATGCTCTTTTTATATGGCAGCCACACAACATATGCAATATTTTTTCCACTTGAAACATTTTGAAGTGATCATTTTTAAGTAATAATTCATTATAAAATAGATTTTTTTCTGTCCTTTTTTTTTTTTTGGAGCAATGGAAAAAAATAGAAAATAAAGACAAAAGGAACAAAAAAACTGCCTGCATGGGAGCTTTGTGTCAACATTGCCACTTTTTCTCATTAGATTTCACCTCATTGCACTTTTTAAAAATGTTTTTATTTTTTATTTTTGCAATACTATCAATTTTGCAATTTTTGCAGAATGTATGGCAGGCCGGTAAAGGATTAGCTGCGGGCCGCAAGTGGCCCCCGGGCCGCACTTTGGACACCGCTGTACTATATACATATATATAGATATATATTTTTATAGTATATTTGTATATATACATGCAAATTTTGGGGGGGTAAAAACGCTAAAATAATGCAATATTTTTAAAATAGTGCGGTCCAATTATTAATTAAAAAAATATATATATATTTTTAAAAATTTTATTTTAATTATTAGCTATTAATCCTAGTTCTGTTAGCCTAAAAAAAATATTTTGACACAAATGCAACTTTTACTTCAGAATGTCATACATAAGCATTTTTATTTTTTTCTATTTTTGAATGCATATTTATTTTCTCCATTTAAAGTCCCGTGGGGGGGGGTTGAAGTGAAATTTGCCAGCCAGCGCACCAGTCGGAGTTTCATCACTCATCTCTGCAGAGACGTATGCATTAACCTGATCGCTGACCCTACGGCAACACATGTGTTAGGAATGCTCTTCTTGGTGGAGGCCGTGATCTGGAAAAAGCGGGAGACCGCTGGCAGCTTGCAGGTTAAGCAGTGTTTAATGTCCAAAATACAAAGTAGAGTGCAGCCAGGTAAATGCAGAGGAAAAACACCTTGACGCTGTGTGTGAGAAAAGTAGCTGACGGAGAGCCAATAACAAACAAAAGTAGTTTAAGAAAGACGCGATGATGCCACAACAACTGAAATGAGATTTTCTTATTCAAACGGGGATAGCAGGTCCATTCTATGTGTCATACTTGATCATTTCACCATATTGCCATATTTTTGCTGAAAGGATTTAGTAGAGAACATTGAAGATAAAGTTCGCAACTTTTGGTGCTGATAAAAAAGCTTTGCCTGTACAGGAAGTAGCAGACGATGTGTGCGTGACGTCACGGGTTGTGGAGCTCCTCAAATCCTCACATTGTTTACTATCATGGCCACCAGCAGCGAGAGCGATTCGGACCGAGAAGGCGACGATTTCCCCGTTAATTTGAGCGAGGATAAAAGATTTGTGGATGAGGAAAGTAAGAGTGAAGGACTACAAAACAAAACAAACAAAAAAATACTATACAGTGGGAGTGATTCAGATGTTATTAGACAATTTTACCAGGATGATTCGGGAAAATCCCTTATCTGCTTATTGTGTTACTAGTGTTTTAGTGAGATTATATGGTCGTACCCGTACAACCTGAAGGTCGGCCCCACACCTTACTTCAGCACCAGTCGACGGGTGGTGGCAATGCCCATCTCTGCCCTTCGCAAGGGACCCTCTTCGAAACACGATCTTTCGAAATGATCGCTGCATAATACACTGTACTTTGTGTGTGTGGTCCAATCCAACCGTGTTCGCTTGACCGCTCTGTTCCATAGTAAAGCTTCACTGTCATCTTTCGGGAATGTAAACAATGAAACACCGGCTGTGTTTGTGTTGCCGCAATACACCGTTTCCCACCTACAGCTTTCTTCTTTGATGTCTCCATTATTCATTGAACAAATTGCAAAAGATTCACGCGCACGTGTCATCATTCCGAGACGTTTCAGCAGGATATTTCGGCACGAAATTTAAAATTGCAATTTAGTAAACTAACCCGGCCGTATTGGCATGTGTTGCAATGTTAATATTTCATCATTGATATATAAACTATCAGACTGCGTGGTCGGTAGTAGTCGGTTTCAGTAGGCCTTTAAAGAAAAAATTTATTTGGGAATGTCAGACTGAAAAGCATAACGGGCCGCATGTGGCCCCCGGGCCTTAATTTGCCCAGATCTGCATTAGAGTATGGACATTCTGAGCCTTGCCAATACTGCAATACACACTAAATACCGCCGCTCACTGGGTTTTGTTCCGCCACGTCACACTAAGCATGAAAGCCGTGCTCTCGGTGATATGACGCCTGCAGCGATACTAAGACGCTTCATCAAATGAATGCTGTCTTCTTAAAGAGAATTAGTCAACTCGGACCAAGTTTTAATTCCTCTCCGACGGGTACAGGAAAAAAAAAAGAGTATTAACTCACGCCTGTTGTTTTAGGAGCAGCCTGCCTGCGCCGATGTTTTCCAGAAATGACTTCAGTATTTGGAGCATACTGAGAAACTGCATTGGGATGGTGAGGAATGCATCTACGGCCCCCATTTTGGTGAAGGGGTTTTGACTGATAAATAACATTTTGGGTTCTAGGAACTTTCCAAGATCACCATGCCGGTGATCTTTAACGAGCCGCTCAGCTTCCTGCAGCGTCTGACCGAGTACATGGAGCACACCTACCTCATCCACCAGGCCAACGCCACGTCGGACTCCGTTGACAGGATGAAGGTAGACCATGAGTCGAAACATTAAGTGATCAGATTGCTGATATTTGGTGTCACACACAGATTCAAATGTTTACTGTATTTTACAAATTATAAGGCGCACTTAAAATCCCGGTTGTGCTTACCGACCTCGAAGCAATTTTATTTGGTACATGGTGTAATGATAAGTGCGAGCAGTAGATGGCAGTCAAACATAAGAGATATGTGTAGACTGCAATATGTTTGCAATATGACTCAAGTAAACCACACCAGCATTGTATATGTTCCATTGAAAATATTAGAGATGTCCGATAATGGCTTTTTTATCGATATTCCGATATTGTCCAACTCTTAATTACGATTCCGATATTAACCGATACCGATATATACAGTCGTGGAATTAACACATTATTATGCCTAATTTTGTTTTGATGCACCCGCTGGATGCATTAAACAATGTAACAAGGCTTTCCAAAATAAATCAACTCAAGTTATGGGGAAAAAAATGCCAACATGGCACTGCCATATTTATTATTGAAGTCACAAAGTGCATTATTTGTTTCTAACATGCCTCAAAACAGCAGCTTGGAATTTGGGACATGCTCTCCCTGAGAGAGCATGAGGAGGTTGAGGTGGGGGGGTAGCAGGGGGTGTATATTGTAGCGTCCCGGAAGAGTTAGTGCTGCAAGGGTTTCTGGGTATTTGTTCTGTTGTGTTACGATGTTCTCCCGAAATATGTTTGCCATTCTTGTTTGGTGCGGGTTCACAGTGTGGCGCATATTTGTAAAAGTGTTAAAGTTGTTTATAAGGCCACCCTCAGGGTGACCTGTATGGCTGTTGACCAAGTATGCTTGCATTCACTTGTGTGTGTGAAAAGCCGTAGATATTATGTGATTGGGCCGTGCATTTAAGGTTTATTGGCGCTCTGTACTTCTCCCTACGTCCGTGTACCACTCCGTACAGGGGCGTTTTTAAAAAGTCATTTATTTTACTTTTTGAAACCGATACCGATAAATTCCGATATTACATTTTAAAGCATTTATCGACCGAGAATATCGTCAGTCCGATATTTTCGGACATCTCTAGAAAATATACCACATTACACACGGCGCTCAAAAATCTGAATGTTTTAGTCGGACTTTGGTAAGCTATGAAGCCACACCACTTGGTGGATTGTACTGTGCTTCAACATAGGGAGTATAAGGTAAGGCTTAATCATCTGGCGTTTTGTTTCGCAATATTATGCAAAAGCAACTTTTCTTACCTTCTGGTACCTGCTGATCTCTATTTGGGATCTGCATAAGTCCTGAAAAATTGCCCGCGTCCGCTTTTGTAGTCGGTCCCGACATCGTAGTCAATAAGCTTCTTCTTTTTATAATTTTCAAGTCATCCTTGAACAAATCTCGAAATCATATTCTTCCAATAAATAAATATGTGAACGACTCTTGCCGTCGTTGTGTGGGTTGCGTGGACCACTCAGGAAGGACATCGCTTTCGCACAGGTTTGACTCTTTATTTTTCAATAAAGCTGCAGTGTCAGTCGGGTCGCTCTTTCAGCTACTCCTCCGCTGCTCGCTCCGGTCTGCTTCGTCTGTGCTGTTCTCTGTCGCTCTGTGGCTCGCTCTCTGATCTTTCTCGTTTCTCCTGCACTGTTGCGGACACTCCACTTCCTTCTCTCGATCTTTCCTCCTCCTCCTCCCCTTTTATACTCTGCGAGGAGATAGGTAGATTCATCACCGAAAGTGTGTGAGCCACGCAACTGATCTCGATTGCGGCGGCTCCCTGCGCCTCTCCGTTCCGCCGCATTCTCCGCCTCCTTGCCGCCATCTTGAGCAGGGCCATGGCTTGCCCCGCCCAGCCCGCTGATCGAAATTATTAAGCACAACAGCGTTAAGACATTTTATTGGCTGTAAAGAACTCAAAATGGTCAAATGTTGAATTTGTAGCATAGGACCATGTGAATTAAAATATTTTTGATGGGCAGCACGGTGAAAAAGCGGTTAGTGCATGTGCCCCACAATACGAAGGTCCTGGGCAGTCCTGGGTTCAATCCCGGGCTCGGGATCTTTCTGTGTGGAGTTTGCATGTTCTCCCCGTGACTGCGTGGGTTCCCTCCGGGTACTCCGGCTTCCTCCCACCTCCAAAGACATGCACCTGGGGATAGGCCCCTCCCACCTCCAAAGACATGCACCTGGGGATAGGTTGATTGGCAACACTAAAATTGGCCTTAGTGTGTGAATGCGAGTGTGAATGTTGTCTGTCTATCTGTGTTGGCCCTGTGATGAGGCGGCGACTTGTCCAGGGTGTACACCGCCTTCCGCCCGAATGCAGCCGAGATAGGCACCAGCGGATGGATGGATCACTTTTAAGCGGTTTCCCTTTGATTGGGCTCACCTGGAAGACTATTTATCACAGGTGCCTGAGATTGATGTCAATGATCTACAGAGCCTTGAGACAAAATACCATCCATGAGTTTAATGGAAAAACAAAACCAAAAAAAAGTTTTTTGACTCTTTAATCCAATTTGCATAATAATTTGGAACACAGTGTACATTCCTTAATTGTTTCCAAACGGCACCTGCCAGGCTGTCACGGCTTGTCACACCGATTTGTTGGCATGTTCCCGTGTTTGAGGATTTAGCTCCAGTCCAGTGCTCTTATTCTGGTTTCTCTTCCCGTTTTAGTTTGTCCTTCTTGAAGTGAATTGATTCTTGCCTCGAAGCACTGTTAGGGCCACCTGAGTTGAGTTAGTAATCATCAACCTCTCATTTTAGTCAGCGCAGGAGAATTGACCGCAGTTGCACGCTGTTTACACGCCTCACCGTATTTGTAGTGTTGTTTCGAGTTTCTTTATAGTATTTGTTTCCGTTCATAACCATACTAGGGTTCTGTTTTTAGTGTACTTTTTTACCTGCAAGGTGCAGTCGTGCATTCCATTTGTATCACGACAACTCCCGCTGACATGCGGCAGTAAAACGGCTGACCAAACAAAACAGAGGCATCGTCAAAAACTCCTTGTTGGCGTTTTAATGAATTGTTTAAACTGAAACAATTAAGAGAATGCATGTGTAAATTGGTAATACTAACATATACGCTAATTCGTAAACGTGTTAGCATATTAGCTAATGCTAACGACGCAGGCTTTGTTACATTACGATGAGTACAAATATGGCTCAAAACACTCCCACAGACATCACACCTGGGACGTTTTAGTAAGTAAAAATGGTTGTATTGTAAAACTTGCACACGTTGCTTGGAGTGATGAATAAAGAATCCATATGAGTAGAAATGCGATGGACGCTATATAAATGGGTTGTACTTGTATAGCGCTTTTCTAGGTACTTCTTTTTTTTTTTTTTACTAAACAAAACTAGTTTTCTTTTAAGTAATATCAGAACTTTTATTTTGTGAAGGAATGTAGTTAATCATAGAACTGGCCTCCGTCATTAAAGGCCTACTGAAACCCACTACTACGCAGTTTGATAGTTTATATATCAATGATAAAATATTAACATTGCAACACGGTTTGGTTTACTAAATTGCAATTTTAAATTTCGCACGGAAGTATCACGCTAAAACGTCGCTAGTATGATGACACGTGCGCGTGATGTCACGCATTGTAGAGGACATTCTGGTCCGGCACCGTTCGCAGCTATAAGTCGTCTCTTTTCATCGCATAATTCCACAGTATTCTGGACATCTGTGTTGCTGAATCTTTTGCAATTTGTTCAATGAATAATGGAGACGTCAAAGAAGAAAGATGTAGGTGGGAAGCGGTGATTTGCGGCCGCCTTTAGCAACACAAACACAGCCGGTGTTTCCTTGTTTACATTCCCGAAAGATGACAGTGAAGCTTTACTATGGAACAGAGCGGTCAAGCGAACATGGTTCCCTACCACATGTCAACCGGCAGGTTTCGGTGAGAAAATGGTGGTAATAAGTTGGCTCTTACTGTAGACGTGAGCGGAGAGCTTGTGTAGTTCCTCCTGCACCTGTCAAAGAGCCAGCTGCGGACTCTCTTGCCCCGTCCCACCAGCCGCCCCCGACCGTCGGATGTTTCCACCGTGGAGGAGGGGGGAAAAAAAAAATCTCAGCCCGGCCCCACCGGCTGCCTTCGCCTCGTCGAGAAACGTGGCTTCCCTCAGAGACACCGGCGGTCACCACACCTGTGGCCAAACCCCTCCGACTTTCAGGTTGTACAGGTACGACCATATGATCTCACTAAAACACTAGTAACACAATAAGCAGATAAGGGATTTTCCCGAATTATCCTAGAAAATGTGTCTAATAACATCTGAATCACTCTGACGTCTACTTTTTTCTTTTTTTTTTGCTAGTCTTTCACTCTCACTTTCCTCATCCACAAATCTTTCATCCTCGCTCAAATTATTGGGGAAATTGCCGTTTTCTCGGTCCGAATCGCTCTCGTTGCTGGTGGCCATGATCGGAAACAACACGTGACGTTACGCGCACATCGTCTGCTACTTCCGGTACAGGCAAGGCTTTTTTATCAGCACCAAAAGTTGCGAATTTTATCGTCGATGTTCTCTACTAAATCCTTTCAGCAAAAATATGCAATATCGCGAAATGATCAAGTATGACACATAGAATGGACCTGCTATCCCCGTTTGAATAAGAAAATCTCATTTCAGTAGGCCTTTAAAATGGTAAATGGGTTATACTTGTATAGCGCTTTTCTACCTTCAAGGTACTCAAAGCGCTAAACAAGAATTTTTTTTTTTAATTGCATTGGAAATATTTATTTCGTACATGTTAAAAAAAGAAACGCAAAACAAAACAACAACAATGATTAAGAAAAAATAAATAAAATAAATTACAATGACTTTTCATCAATGTTTACAGTTACATGTAGAGATGTCTCATAATATTGGACTACCGATATTATCGGCCGATAAATGCTTTAAAATGTAATATCGGAAATTATCAGTTTCAAATAGTAAAATTTATGACTAGAACGCCGCTGTACGGGGTGGTACACGGACGTAGGGAGACGTACAGAGCCGACAAACCTTTAAGGCACCGTCTTGGCATGCCGGTCCAATCACATAATATTTACGGCCTTTCACACACCCAAGTAAATGCAAGCATACTTGGTCAACAGCCATACAGGTCACACTGAGGGTGGTCGTACAAACAACTTTAACACTGTTACAAATATGCGCCACACTGTGAATCCACACCAAACAAGAATGACAAACACATTTGCGGGAGAACATCCGCACCGTAACACAACATAAACACAACTGAACAAAAACCCAGAACCCCTTGCAGCACTAACTCTTCCGGGATGCTCTTTGAACTATTGCACAAAATATGAATACATAACTTTGAGTATAGAACTATAAAACCACAGAAATCCATTGGAACTATAGGCAAGTATATCTAGTCTTGTAAATCTCTACTTTTTTTTTTTTCCCATAGAAGAAACTGCGCAGTTTGACGGGTGCGATAGCCAATCAGATCACAAGTTGCCTTAGGTCAGGGGTGTCCAAACTTTTTCCACTGAGGGCCGCACACTGAAAAATCAAAGCAAGCGGGGGCCGTTTTGACATATTTTTATTTTAAAAACCATTACAATATATGTGTAAAAATATAAATTTAGGCCTCCACTCAGGCTTGAGCCCAGGGACCCAAATGGATTTTGGTCCAAAAAACATTAAAAATGTGTAATTTTGTATTATTGTTATTCAAGGTTTAAATCTCTAGATCAACATTAGGTCTATCTGTCAATATAACTTTTTTAAAGATTTAAGTTGTAGGCCCTTTTTGTCAAAGAAAACCCTGTTTTGTTATGGAAAAAAAACAGAAAATATGCAATACTTTCCCCCAATATAATTTTAAAGTGGAATATTTGAAATTATAGAATAATTAGAGCCTTAAAAATGTCAACACATTACACCATTGATTTCAAATTCTTGTTATTTTTTTAAATAAAATATCGCACTAAAATTATTGGGGATCCAAAAATAAAAAACTTTTTTTTACTGTTTACTTTAAACAAAATCGTCTTGAGATCAACTTCAGATCCATCTGTCAATTATAACTTTTATTGATGTTTGTTTTTTGTTTGTTCTTATTAGGCTCTTCTTTAGGAAAAAATAACAACTTTGTTTTTTATATGGCAAACACAAAATATGCAACATTTTCCCCAAAAATATCTCCAAGTGGAATATTTAATGTGACATTGATTTTGATTAATTATTTTTTTTAAGAAAATAGCAGCCTGCATAGCAGCTTTGTGTTATTAGAGTAAACATTGCAACATTTCCTTGTCACATTTACTCTTTTATACCACTTTTTCTGTTTTTTATTTTTTCAATCGTATTTTTAGATTGTGCTTATGGCCGTTAAAAAGTTACCCGCGGGCCGCAAATGGCCCCCGGGCCGCACTTTGGACACCCCTGCCTTAGGTTGAAAGTGACTGTCACTCCCGAGTATCCAATCAGAAGTTGAGATTTACGAAAGCAGAAAGTGGCATACCCGGCCAGCGGAGAAATCAGCGGCACTCACTTTTTAAACCAACAGATAAGCAGAGCAAAACATTGATTAGGTGGCAGATGTATATTTGTGAATTAAGTGTAAATTATATTTATATAGCGCTTTTTCTCTAGTGAATCAAAGCGCTTTACATAGTGAAACCCAATATCTAAGTTACATTTAAACCAGTGTGGGTGGCACTGGGAGCAGGTGGGTAAAGTGTCTTGCCCAAGGACACAATGGCAGTGACTAGAATGGCGGAAGCGGCGATCGAACCTGCAACCCTGAAGTTGCTGGCACGGCCGCTCTACCAACCGAGCTATACCGCCCCACATTTGCAAGGGAATTTTCAAGAAGGATATTTAAAGAGAAACTATATCTTGTGAAACTAAATCGGCCGACCCCGCAAACGTGTTAAGCTGTCCTGGCGGTGAAATGCTTTGCGAGCGGTACCAATTGCTTATACAATGTCCGATACGGGTTTATTGATTTTTAAATGCGCCGAAAAATAGCCCACTAGTAAAAAAATGTAGGTGATTCCATGCCCAGTGGTGCGTAAATGTGTTTCTGTATAGTATTTTTCATGCGGTGGTCATGTGGCGACATAAATTATTGTATCTTGAGAGTTTTTTATTGAAGTAGGATATAACTGAAGGCCGAGGTGGGAAACGCACAACCCGCCATTTGTAACATTTTAATACACACATATTAATTTTTGGGTTTTATTATTTTTTTGTTTGCCTCACTTGCTTACATTGACCACGCGTTCCGATCCCTAGTCAAGATGCCAACTCGTACCTGGAAACCCGCTGTTTTTATGCTTAATTTATTCCATCCATCCATTCATTTTCTACCGCTTATTATCACATTTTGTTATTTATTATATTACAGTGCGTGGCGGCGTTTGCTGTGTCCGCCGTGGCGTCCCAGTGGGAGAGGACGGGCAAACCCTTCAACCCACTGCTGGGAGAGACCTACGAACTGGTCAGGTAAGAACTGGGATCAATTCTGGCATCAATCCCTGCATCTCATCCCTGCTACCACCCATTAATCCAGGGAGGACCTGGGCTTCCGGATCCTGTCGGAGCAAGTTAGCCACCATCCTCCTGTCAGCGCCTTTCACGCCGAGGGCCTCCAGCAGGACTTTGTGTTCCATGGGTCCATCTACCCGAAACTCAAGTTCTGGGGCAAGAGCGTGGAGGCGGAGCCTAAAGGAGTCATCACGCTGGAGCTACCCAAGTAAGGACGTTATTACCACCATGCTCGACAGTAGGAGTGGTGTTCCTGGGATTCCAAACATATTGCTGGGTATTGTGGCCTAACAGCTCAATGTTTGTTTCATCTGGCATCACATGGATACAGATAAGACTTTCTAGAGCAGGGGTGTCCAAACTTTTTCCACAGAGGGCCGCACACGGAAAAATTTAAGCATGCGAGGGCCACTTTGATATTTTTCATTTTCAAACCATAACAAAATATATGATTTTTTTTTTTATCCTTAGGGCTCCTGGGGAGCATAGAGGGTCTCAGTCACTAAAATGTTAAAAATAAGTCAAATTATTATTATTATATTTTATTTCATGCTTACAGTAAATCTGTATATCAACTTGAGGTTGATATAAAGTAAAACAAATAAGGTTTTATGCCTTTTCTGTCAAAGACAACTTTGTTTTTTATAGTAAAACTTAAATATGCAGTATTTATATAGATAGTTAGTACTTTATTGATTCCTTCAGGAGAGTGCCTTTATTTAGCAATTAAAGCCCTCAGAGATCAATAATGCAGGACACCATCCATCCATCCATCCATCATCTTCCGCTTATCCGAGGTCGGGTCGCGGGGGCAACAGCCTAAGCAGGGAAACCCAGACTTCCCTCTCCCCAGCCACTTCGTCTAGCTCTTCCCGGGGGATCCCGAGGCGTTCCCAGGCCAGCCGGGAGACATAGTCTTCCCAACGTGTCCTGGGTCTTCCCCGTGGCCTCCTACCGGTTGGACGTGCCCTAAACACCTCCCTAGGGAGGCGTTCGGGTGGCATCCTGACCAGATGCCCGAACCACCTCATCTGGCTCCCCTCGATGTGGAGGAGCAGCGGCTTTACTTTGAGTTCCTCCCAGATGGCAGAGCTTCTCACCCTATCTCTAAGGGAGAGCCCCGCCACACGGCGGAGGAAACTCATTTCGGCCGCTTGTACCCGTGATCTTATCCTTTCGGTCATGACCCAAAGCTCATGACCATAGGTGAGGATGGGAACGTAGATCGACCGGTAAATTGAGAGCTTTGCCTTCCGGCTCAGCTCCTTCTTCACCACAACGGATCGGTACAACGTCCGCATTACTGAAGACGCCGCACCGATCCGCCTGTCGATCTCACGATCCACTCTTCCCTCACTCGTGAACAAGACTCCTAGGTACTTGAACTCCTCCACTTGGGGCAGGGTCTCCTCCCCAACCCGGAGATGGCACTCCACCCTTTTCCGGGCGAGAACCATGGACTCGGACTTGGAGGTGCTGATTCTCATTCTGGTCGCTTCACAGTCGGCTGCGAACCGATCCAGCGAGAGCTGAAGATCCCGGTCAGATGAAGCCATCAGGACCACATCATCTGCAAAAAGCAGAGACCTAATCCTGCGGCTACCAAACCGGAACCCCTCAACGCCTTGACTGCGCCTAGAAATTCTGTCCATAAAAGTTATGAACAGAATCGGTGACAAAGGACAGCCTTGGCGGAGTCCAACCCTCACTGGAAATGTGTTCGACTTACTGCCGGCAATGCGAACCAAGCTCTGGCACTGATCGTACAGGGAACGGACCGCCACAATAAGACAGTCCGATACCCCATACTCTCTGAGCACTCCCCACAGGAGTTCCCGAGGGACACGGTCGAATGCCTTCTCCAAGTCCACAAAGCACATATAGACTGGTTGGGCAAACTCCCATGCACCCTCAAGAACCCTGCCGAGAGTATAGAGCTGGTCCACAGTTCCACGACCAGGACGAAAACCACACTGTTCCTCCTGAATCCGAGGTTCGACTATCCGACGTAGCCTCCTCTCCAGTACACCTGAATAAACCTTACCGGGAAGGCTGAGGAGTGTGATCCCACGATAGTTGGAACACACCCTCCGGTCCCCCTTCTTAAAGAGAGGAACCACCACCCCGGTCTGCCAATCCAGAGGTACCGCCCCCGATGTCCACGCGATGATGCAAAGTCTTGTCAACCAAGACAGCCCCACAGCATCCAGAGCCTTAAGGAACTCCGGGCGGATCTCATCCACCCCTGGGGCCTTGCCACCGAGGAGCTTTTTAACTACCTCAGCGACCTCAGCCCCAGAAATAGGAGAGTCCACCACAGATTCCCCAGGCACTGCTTCCTCATAGGAAGACGTGTTGGTGGGATTGAGGAGGTCTTCGAAGTATTCCTTCCACCTATCCACAACATCTGCAGTCGAGGTCAGCAGAACACCATCCGCACCATACACGGTGTTGGTAGTGCACTGCTTCCCCTTCCTGAGGCGGCAGACGGTGGTCCAGAATCGCTTCGAAGCCGTCCGGAAGTCGTTTTCCATGGCTTCCCCGAACTCTTCCCATGTCCGAGTTTTTGCCTCCGCGACCGCTGAAGCTGCACACCGCTTGGCCTGTCGGTACCTGTCCACTGCCTCCGGAGTCCTATGAGCCAAAAGGACCCGATAGGACTCCTTCAGCTTGACGGCATCCCTCACCGCTGGTGTCCACCAAGGGGTTTTAGGATTGCCGCCCCGACAGGCACCAACTACCTTGCGGCCACAGCTCCGATCTGCCGCCTCGACAATAGAGGTGCGGAACATGGTCCACTCAGACTCAATGTCCAGCACCTCCCTCGTGACATGTTCAAAGTTCTTCCGGAGGTGGGAATTGAAACTTTGTCTGACAGGAGACTCTGCCAGACGTTCCCAGCAGAACCTCACAATGCGTTTGGGCCTCCCAGGTCTGTCCGGCATCCTCCCCCACCATCGCAGCCAACTCACCACCAGGTGGTGATCGGTAGAAAGCTCCGCCCCTCTCTTCACCCGAGTGTCCAAAACATGAGGCCGCAAAGCCGATGACACAACTACAAAGTCGATCATGGAACTGCGGCCTAGGGTGTCCTGGTGCCAAGTGCACATATGGACACCCTTATGTTTGAACATGGTGTTTGTTATCGACAAACTGTGACGAGCACAAAAGTCCAATAACAAAACACCACTCGGGTTCAGATCCGGGCGGCCATTCTTCCCAATCACGCCTCTCCAGGTTTCACTGTCGTTGCCAACGTGAGCGTTGAAGTCTCCCAGTAGGACAAGGGAATCACCCGGGGGAGCACTTTCCAGTACTCCCTCGAGTGTACCCAAAAAGGGTGGGTACTCTGAACTGCTGTTTGGTGCATAAGCACAAACAACAGTCAGGACCCGTCCCCCCACCCGAAGGCGGAGGGAGGCTACCCTTTCGTCCACCGTGTTGAACTCCAACGTGCAGGCTTTAAGCCGGGGGGAAACAAGAATTGCCACCCCAGCCCGTCGCCTCTCACTGCCGGCAACGCCAGAGTGGAAGAGGGTCCAATCCCTCTCGAGAGAAGTGGTTCCAGAGCCCTTGCTGTGCGTCGAAGTGAGTCCGACTATATCCAGCCGGAATTTCTCGACTTCGCGCACTAGCTCAGGCTCTTTCCCCCCCAGTGAGGTGACGTTCCACGTCCCAAGAGCTAGCTTCTGTAGCCGAGGATCGGACCGCCAAGTGCCCTGCCTTCGGCTGTCGCCCAGCTCACAATGCACCCGACCTTTATGGCCCCTGCTATGGGTGGTGAGCCCATTGGAGGGGTGACCCACGTTGCCTCTTCGGGCTGTGCCCGGCCGGGCCCCATGGGAACAGGCGCTCGCCGTTGTGCTCCACCTCCGGGCCTGGCTCCAGAGGGGGGCCCCGGTGACCCGCGTCCGGGCGAGGGAAATCTGGGTCCATGGTTTATCATCTATTATGATAAACCATAAGTTTATCATCTATTATGATAAACCATGCAGGACACCATTGATTTTAATTATTTAATATTCTTGAGTAATCACAGTGAAAAGTTAAATAAAATCCTACTAAATATATCTGAGATCCGAAAGGTTCCCCACTCATAAAGTGATACATTTTTATTAGTTTTTCTTTTTTTTTTTTACTTTTAACACTTAAATTTCAAGATCAACTTCCGATATATCTGTCGATTTTAAGTTTAAACTATTATGTTGTTTGTTTTATGCTCTTTTGTCAAAACTTTGATGTTTTTATATGGCAGCCACACAACAGATGCAATATTTTTTCCACATAAAACATTTTAAAGTGATAATTTTTAAGTAATAATTCATAATAAAATAGATTTTTTTTGTCCCTTTTTTTGAGCAATGAAAAAAAAAAAGAAAATAAAGACAAAAGGAAGAAAAAAACTGCCTTCATGGCAGCTTTGTGTCAACATTGCCACTTTTTCACATTAGATTTCACCTCATTCCACTTTCTTTAAATGTTTATTTTTATTTTTGCATTACTGTCAGTTTTGCAATTTTTGCAGAATGTGTGGCGGGCCGGAAATGGCCCCTGTGTCGCACTTTGGACACCCCTGTTCTAGAGGAAAGTTCTGTGAATTTTTTTTTCATGTTTATCGTCCCACATTACAACATGTCCGAATAGGAGTAGGAAGAAGCAGAGCTTATTTATTCATCACTAATCTTAGGAATATAAAATATTGTACAAAATATCAATACCTAAGTTTGAGAATAAACTATAAAACCATAGAAATCCATTGGAACTAATGGCAAGTACAAACCCCGTTTCCATATGAGTTGGGAAATTGTGTTAGATGTAAATATAAACAGAATACAATGATTTACTATTCCTTTTCAACCCATATTCAGTTGAATGCACTACAAAGACAATATATGTGATGTTCAAACTCATAAACTTTATTTTTTTTTGCAAATAATAATTAACTTAGAATGGCTGCAACACGTGCCAAAGTAGTTGGGAAAGGGCATGTTCACCACTGTGTTACATCACCTTTTCTTTTGACAACACTCAATAAACGTTTGGGAAATGAGAAAACTAATTGTTGAAGTCTGGAGTTGGGGCACGATGGCGAGCGCCTGGTGGTCGGGCCTGTTCCCATGGGGCCCGGCCGGGCACAGCCCGAAGAGGCAACGTGGGTCATCCCTCCAATGGGCTCACCACTCATAGGAGGGGCCATAGAGGTCGGGTGCATTGTGAGCTGGGCGGCAGCCGAAGGCAGGGCACTTGGCGGTCTGATCCTCGGCTACAGAAGCTAGCTCTTGGGACGTGGAACGTCACCTCACTGGGGGGGAAGGAGCCTGAGCTAGTGCGCGAGGTAGAGAAGTTCCGGCTGGATATAGTCGGACTCACCTCGACGCACAGCAAGGGCTCTGGAACCAGTTCTCTCGAGAGGGACTGGACCCTCTTCCACTCTGGCGTTGGCGGCAGTGAGAGGCGACGGGCTGGGGTGGCAATTCTGGTTGCCCCCCGGCTCAAAGCCTGTACGTTTGAGTTCAACCCAGTGGACGAGAGGGTAGCTTCCCTTCGCCTTCGGGTGGGGGGACGGGTCCTGACTGTTGTTTGTGCTTACGCACCAAACAGCAGTTCAGAATACCCACCCCTTTTTGGGTACACTCGAGGGAGTACTGGAAAGTGCTCCTCCGGGTGATTCCCTTGTCCTACTGGGAGACTTCAACGCTCATGTTGGCAACGACAGTGAAACCTGGAGAGGCGTGATTGGGAAGAATGGTCGCCCGGATCTAAACCCGAGTGGTGTTTTGTTATTGGACTTTTGTGCTCGTCACAGTTTGTCGATAACAAACACCATGTTCAAACATAAGGGTGTCCATATGTGCACTTGGCACCAGGACACCCTAGGCCGCAGTTACATGATCGACTTTGTAGTTGTGTCATCGGATTTGCGGCCTTATGTTTTGGACACTCGGGTGAAGAGAGGGGCGGAGCTTTCTACCGATCACCACCTGGTGGTGAGTTGGCTGCGATGGTGGGGGAGGATGCCGGACAGACCTGGCAGGCCCAAGCGCATTGTGAGGGTCTGCTGGGAACGTCTGGCAGAGTCTCCTGTCAGAGAGAGTTTCAATTCACACCTCCGGGAGAACTTTGAACATGTCACGAGGGAGGTGCTGGACATTGAGTCCGAGTGGACCATGTTCCGAACCTCTATTGTCGAGGCGGCTGATTGGAGCTGTGGCCGCAAGGTTGTTGGTGCCTGTCGTGGCGGTAATCCCAGAACCCGTTGGTGGACACCAGCAGTGAGGGATGCTGTCGAGCTGAAGAAGGAGTCCTATCGGGTTCTTTTGGCTCATAGGACTCCGGAGGCAGTGGACGGGTACCGACGGGCCAAGCGGTGTGCAGCTTTAGCGGTCGCGGAGGCAAAAACTCGGACATGGGAAGAGTTCGGGGAAGCCATGGAAAACGACTTCCGGACGGCTTCGAAGCGATTCTGGACCACCATACGGCGCCTCAGGAAGGGGAAGCAGTGCACTATCAACACCGTGTATGGTGCGGATGGTGTTCTGCTGACTTCGACTGCGGATGTTGTGGATCGGTGGAGGGAATACTTCGAAGACCTCCTCAATCCCACCAACACGTCTTTCTTTGAGGAAGCGGTGCCTGGGGAATCTGTAGTGGACTCTCCTATTTCTGGGGCTGAGGTCGCTGAGGTAGTTAAAAAGCTCCTCGGCGGCAAGGCCCCGGGGGTGGATGAGATCCGCCCGGAGTTCCTTAAGGCTCTGGATGCTGTGGGGCTGTCTTGGTTGACAAGACTCTGCAGCATCGCGTGGACATCGGGGGCGGTACCTCTGGATTGGCAGACCGGGGTGGTGGTCCCTCTCTTTAAGAAGGGGGACCGGAGGGTGTGTTCCAACTATCGTGGGATCACACTCCTCAGCCTTCCCGGTAAGGTTTATTCAGGTGTACTGGAGAGGAGGCTTCGCCGGATAGTCGAACCTCGGATTCAGGAGGAACAGTGTGGTTTTCGTCCTGGTCGTGGAACTGTGGACCAGCTCTATACTCTCGGCAGGGTTCTTGAGGGTGCATGGGAGTTTGCCCAACCAGTCTACATGTGCTTTGTGGACTTGGAGAAGGCATTCGACCGTGTCCCTCGGGAAGTCCTGTGGGGAGTGCTCAGAGAGTATGGGGTATCGGAATGTCTTATTGTGGCAGTCCGCTCCCTGTATGATCAGTGTCAGAGCTTGGTCCGCATTGCTGGCAGTAAGTCGGACACGTTTCCAGTGAAGGTTGGACTCCGCCAAGGCTGTCCTTTGTCACCGATTCTGTTCATAACTTTTATGGACAGAATTTCTAGGCGCAGTCAAGGCGTTGAGGGGTTCCGGTTTGGTGGCCACGGGATTAGGTCTCTGCTTTTTGCAGATGATGTAGTCCTGATGGCTTCATCTGGCCGGGATCTTCAGCTCTCACTGGATCGGTTCGCAGCCGAGTGTGAAGCGACCGGAATGAGAATCAGCACCTCCAAGTCCGAGTCCATGGTTCTCGCCCGGAAAAGGGTGGAGTGCCATCTCCGGGTTGGGGAGGAGACCCTGCCCCAAGTGGAGGAGTTCAAGTACCTAGGAGTCTTGTTCACGAGTGGGGGAAGAGTGGATCGTGAGATCGACAGGCGGATCGGTGCGGCGTCTTCAGTAATGCGGACGTTGTATCGATCCGTTGTGGTGAAGAAGGAGCTGAGCCGGAAGGCAAAGCTCTCAATTTACCGGTCGATCTACGTTCCCATCCTCACCTATGGTCATGAGCTTTGGGTCATGACCGAAAGGATAAGATCACGGGTACAAGCGGCCGAAATGAGTTTCCTCCGCCGGGTGGCGGGGCTCTCCCTTAGAGATAGGGTGAGAAGCTCTGCCATCCGGGAGGAACTCAAAGTAAAGCCGCTGCTCCTCCACATCGAGAGGAGCCAGATGAGGTGGTTCGGGCATCTAGTCAGGATGCCACCCGAACGCCTCCCTAGGGATGTGTTTAGGGCACGTCCAGCTGGTAGGAGGCCACGGGGAAGACCCAGGACACGTTGGAAAGACTATGTCTCCCGGCTGGCCTGGGAACGCCTCGGGATCCCCCGGGAAGAGCTAGACGAAGTGGCTGGAGATAGGGAAGTCTGGGCTTCCCTGCTTAGGCTGCTGCCCCCGCGACCCGACCTCGGATAAGCGGAAGATGATGGATGGATGGATGGATGGAATTGTTGAAGCTTTGAAAGTGGAATTCTTTCCCATTCTTGTTTTATGTAGCGCTTCAGTCGTTCAACAGTCCGGGTTCTCCGCTGTCGTTTTTTAAGTTTCATAATGCGCCAGACATTTTCGATGGGAGACAGGTCTGGACTGCAGGGGGGCCAGCAAAGTACCCGCACTCTTTTTTTACGAAGCCGCGCTGTTGTAACACGTGCTGTTGTCTTGCTGAAATAAGCAGGGGCGTCCATGAAAAAGACGGCACTTAGATGGCAGCATATGTTGTTCCAAAACCTGTATGTACCTTTCAGCATTAATGGTGCCTTCCCAGATGTGTAAGTTACCCATGCCTTGGGCACTAATGCATCCCCATTCCATCACAGATGCTGGCTTTTTAACTTTGCGCCGATAACAGTCTGGATGGTTCGCTTCCCCTTTGGTCCGGATGACACAATGTCGAATATTTCCCCCCAAAAATTTGAAATGTGGACTTGTCGGACCACGGAACACTTTTCCACTTTGCATCAGTCCATCTTAGATGATCTCGGGTCCAGAGAAGCCGGAGGCATTTCTGGATGTTGATAAATGGCTTTCGCTTTGCATAGTAGAGCTTTAACTTGCACTTACAGATGTAGCGACAAACTATATTTAGTGACAGTGGTTTTCTGAAGTGTTCCTGAGCCCATGTGGTGATATCCTTTAGAGAACTATGTCGGTTTTTGATACCGTGCCGTCTGAGGGATCGAAGGTCACGGTCATTCAATGTTGGTCTCCGGCCATGCCACTTATGTGGAGTGATTTCTCCAGATTCTCTGAACCTTTTGATGATATTATGGACCGTAGATGTTGAAATCCTTAATTTTCTTGCAATTGCACTTTGAGGAATGTTGTTCTTAAACTGTTTGACTATTTGCTCACGCAGTTGTGGACAAAGGGGTGTACCTCGCCCCATCCTTTCTTGTGAAAGACTGAGCATTTTTTTGCAAAGCTGTTTTTATACCCAATCATGGCACCCACCTGTTCCCAATTAGCCTGCACACCTGTGGGAAGTTCCAAATAAGTGTTTGATGAGCATTCCTCAACTTTATCAGTATTCATTGCCACCTTTCCCAACTTCTTTGTCACATGTCGCTGGCTTCAAATTCTAAAGTTAATGAGCATTTGCACAAAAAAATTTTTTTATCAGTTTGAACATCAAATATGTTGTCTTTGTAGCATATTCAACTGAATATGGCTTGAAAATGATTTGCAAATCATTGTATTCTGTTTATATTTAGATCTTTTCTTCGACGATGGCGTACAGGGCATCAGCTATGTTAGCCGACAGATAAGCTCACAAGCCAGCAGAAAATGAGTTTTAAAATAAACAAGTCCTTAGAGAGGTTTTTTGTAAACAGGAGACTAACTCTGCATTAAGGTGAGTTGTGTTTTTCATGCACCTTTTTGTTGCTGTGTTTATTTGCCACACGATAAAACCGTCCCTGTTGCAAAAGAGGTTATGGACCCGTGCTGTAATTAACCGGGTCCTAATCATTATTTCCATACTTTACTCTGTGACATTTTGTGCTGCTGCTGCTTTGTGTCAATAATGTGGCTGCCTCTAATGAAGGCTGAAAACAAATGCAGCATATCTCAAAATATGTGTGTGTGTGCGTGTGTGCGTGCGTGCGTGCGTGCGTGTGTGCGTGCGTGTGTGCGTGCGTGTGTGCGTGCGTGTGTGTGTGTGCGTGTGTGTGCGCGTGTGTGTGCGCGTGTGTGTGTGTGTGTGTGTGTGTGTGTGTGTGTGTGTGTGTGTGTGCGTGTGCGTGCGTGTGTGCAGGCACAATGAGGCGTACACTTGGACCAACCCTACCTGCTGTGTCCACAACATCATTGTGGGCCAGCTGTGGATCGAGCAGTACGGCAGTGTGGAGGTGGTCAACCACAGGTAAGAGCAAGTTTTGTCCCGAAACTCTTTTTTTTTTTCCTCGTCGAGGCCACGTCTCAATGGGTCCCCCGAGTGTCATGTTCCTGTTGCTGGCCAAAACAGTAGTACTCACTGAGGCCCGTTAACACGTTAATAACACAATATGCTATGTTTTGTAGGCATCCGTTTTTTTTTTCTGTTTTATGGATGAGTGATGATTGTCTTCTGCTCCGTCTCTCACTGAACTTTATTTCTCATAGTCCTTTTTTGTCATTTCTCTCTATCTTTCAGTCTATCTCTCTGTATCCTAGATAGATTAGATTAGATAGTACTTTATTTATTCCGTCAGGAGAGTTCCTTCAGGAAAATTACAATTTTCAGCACAATCCCATTCAAGATCAGACAAACATTACAGGGAGACAGAACAGGATCGCTGACGGGTCTGCCGGCTTCCAGCGCCCCTTACAAAAAAGATGACATACAGGTAAACAGGGGGGGTATGGGAGAAAAGAATAGAAGATTAAAATAAAATTTAAAAAAAAAAACGGTCTTAGCCTGGGCCCTGGAGTGGGGGTGCAGACTGAAGCCAAGGGAAAAAAAAAACCCCCACTATATACTGTATCACTATGTCTCACACTATATATCACTATATGTCTCACACTATATATCACTGTATGTCTCACACTATATATCACTGTCTCACACTATATATCACTATGTCTCACTCTATATATCAGTGTATGTCTCACAGTATATATCACTATGTCTCACACTATATATCACTATATGTCTCACACTATATATCACTGTCTCACACTATATATCACTGTCTCACACTATATATCACTATGTCTCACTCTATATATCAGTGTATGTCTCACAGTATATATCACTATGTCTCACACTATATATCACTATATGTCTCACACTATATATCACTGTCTCACACTATATATCACTGTCTCACACTATATATCACTATGTCTCACTCTATATATCAGTGTATGTCTCACAGTATATATCACTATGTCTCACACTATATATCACTATATGTCTCACACTATATGTCTCACACTATATATCACTATGTCTCACACTATATATCACTATGTCTCACACTATATATCACTATGTCTCACACTATATATATATATATATATATATATATATATATTAGATTAGATAGTACTATATTTATTCCGTCAGGAGAGTTCCTTCAGGAAAATTACAATTTTCAGCACAATCCCATTCAAGATCAGACAAACATTAAAGGGAGACAGAACAGGATCGCTGACGGGTCTGCCGGCTTCCAGCGCCCCTTACAAAAAAAGATGAGATACAGGTAAACAAGGGGGGGAGAAAAAAATTGAAGATTAAAATAAAATAAAAAAAATCAGTCTTAGCCTGGGCCCTGGACAGGGGGTGCAGACTGAGGCCAAGGGGAAAAAACAACAACTCATAGCCATAGTACACATCCCCCTTACATGTGTGTAAGAGGGAAACATCAAAGAACACATTGGACATTAAAGACATTAAAGCAGCAGATACAACCAGACACTTCTACATACAGCTATGAATAAAACGTAAAAGAAACATATCCACTGTGGTGGCCTCTATATATATATATATATAACTGTTTTACACTATATTTCACTATGTCTCACACTATACATCATTATGTCTCACATTATTTATCTCTGTCTCTCTCTCCATCTATTATTCTTTCTCTCTCATCTGTCTCTCTCGCACTCGCCCTCACTCTGTCACCCCCGCGCTCTCACTCGCCCTCACTCTGTCACCCCCGCGCTCTCACTCGCCCTCACTCTGTCACCCCCGCTTTCTCCCTCGCTCTCTCTCGCCCTCTCTCTGTCAACCCTCGTCTCTGTCTGTCTCTCCCTCTCTCTCTGTCCCCCTATCTGTCTCTCTCTCCCTCCCTGGGTATTCTTCTCTCTGTGTCTGTCTCCCCTCTCTCTGTCGCTCTCTCCACCTTGGTGTCTTTCTTTCATCTATTTGTCTCTCTCTCACTCGCCCTCTTTCCGTCACTCTTTCCGGGCTCTGTCTGTCTTTCTTTCCATCTCTCGCGCGCCTCTCTCTGTCTACCTTTTTGTCTGTTATGTCTCTCTCTCACTCTCCCTTTCAATTGTCTCTCTCTGTCTCCTTCTCTCTGTGTCACTCACCCTCTCTCAGCCTCTCTCACTCTCTTTATCGTTGTCTTGCTGTCTTTCTCCGTCTCTCTCTCTCTCTCTCTGTCTATCGGTGTGTTTCCATTACACCTACAAATGCGCAAAACGTAAAACTGCAACAAAAAAATTGGAATTGAAAAAAACAGTATTTCAAAAAAACCTTACAATACAGGCAAACATTTTTTTGTTCTCACGGACTATGTTTACGGCTTCACGGTGGCAGAGGGGTTAGTGCGTCTGCCTCACAATACGAAGTTCCTGCAGTCCTGGGTTCAAATCCAGGCTCGGGATCTTTCTGTGTGGAGTTTGCATGTTCTCCCCGTGAATGCGTGGGTTCCCTCCGGGTACTCCGGCTTCCTCCCACTTCCAAAGACATGCACCTGGGGATAGGTTGATTGGCAACACTAAATTGGCCCTAGTGTGTGAATGTGAGTGTGAATGTTGTCTGTCTATCTGTGTTGGCCCTGCGATGAGGTGGCGACTTGTCCAGGGTGTACCCTGCCTTCCGCCCGATTGTAGCTGAGATAGGCGCCAGCGCCCCCCGCGACCCCGAAAGGGAATAAGCGGTAGAAAATGGATGGGATGGATGGACTATGTTTACACTGCAGCCCAAAGTGTCCCCAATCTGATTTTTTGGGAGATCTGATTTTTTTTTCCGCAGATGTGAACACAATAATTGAGATATGGAAGAGCCATGTTAAGAGCCTTTTGATGTACAGATTTGTTTTATTTTATACAGCATTGAAATAATTTCTGCCATCCTTGTCTTGAGTATATTTATATGCAGTTTCCAATTAAATTTGTCATCTCAATTGGTTCCCAAAAATGTGGTTGAATACACCTTTTCTATCTATATTTACAGAATTGCGCTGAAGTTTGGGGGCACACCTACAGGGACACTGTTGAACCGCTATTTAAAGGCCTACTGAAACCCACTACTACCCACCACGCAGTCTGATAGTTTATATATCAATGATGAAATATTAACATTGCAACACATGCCAATACGGCCTTTTTAGTTTACTAAATTGCTATTTTAAATTTTCCGCGGAGTTTCGTGTTGAAAACGTCGCAGAATGATGACGCGTGTTTGTAACGTTATTGGTTGGAGGGGACGTTTTATCCCAGCACCACTTACAGCTAAAAGTCGTCTCTTTTCATCGCATAATTGCACAGTATTTTGGACATCTGTGTTGCTGAATCTTTTGCAATTTGTTCAATTAATAATGGAGACGTCAAAGAAGAATGCTGTTGGTGGAAAGCGGTGGATTGCAGCTGCCTTTAGCAACCGAAACACAGCCGGTGTTTCTTTGTTTGTTGTGAAGCTTTAACACAGAGCGGGCAAGCGAACATGTTTCTCTACGTAAACCAGCAAGTTTTTGGATGGGAAAATTGTGATATTAAGTCGGCTCTTACTTGACTCGAGCGGATTATGCGACCTCCTCTTGAAACTAACAAAAAGGCAGCTGTGATCTTGACTCCTCCATTGGCTTCTCTCAGAGACACTGACAGTCACCGCAGCCCTACGACTTTCAGGTATGACTTTATAATCTCACTAAAACACTAGTAACACAATAAGCAAATAAGGGATTTTCCAGAATTATCCTAGTAAATGTTTCTAATAACATCTGAATCGCTCCCACGCCTGGAGCCATCGCCTTTTTTTTTTTTTTTTTTTTTTAGTGCTTCACTTTAACTTTCCTCATCCATGAATCTTTCATCCTCGCTCAAATTAATTCGCTTTCTCTGTCCGAATAGCTCTTGCTGCTGGTGGCCATGATTGTAAACAATGTGAGGATGTGAGGAGCCCTACAACCCGTGACGTCACACGCACATCGTCTGCTACTTCCGGTAAAGGCAAGGCTTTTTTATTAGCGACCAAAAGTTGCGAACTTTATTGTCGATGTTCTCTACTAAATCCTTTCAGCAAAAATATGGCAATATCGTAAAATGATCAAGTATGACACATAGAATGGACCTGCTATCCCCGTTTGAATAAGAAAATCTCATTTCAGTAGGCCTTTAAGCTCCAGAAAAAAGCGATTGGAATCATGCATTATGCACCATATAGAGCACATACCAATGATCTATTCATAATAAGTCATTTTCCTAAACTACATGATATAGTGGTTAAAGTGTCCGCCCTGAGATCGGTAGGTTGTGAGTTCAAACCCCGGCCGAGTCATACCAATCACTATAAAAATGGGACTTGTTACCTCCAGCATCAAGGGTTGGAATTGGGGGTTAAAGGCCTACTGAAAGGGGATTTTCTTATTTAAACGGGGATAGCAGGTCCATTCTATGTGTCATTCTTGATCATTTTGCGATATTGCCATATTTTTGCTGAAAGGATTTAGTAGAGAACATCGACGATAAAGTTTGCAACTTTTGGTCGCTAATAAAAAAGCCTTTCCTGTACCGGAAGTTGCAGACGATGTGCGCGTGACGTCACGGGTTGTGGAGCTCCTCACATCTGAACATTGTTTACAATCATGGCCACAAGCAGCGAGAGCGATTCCGACCGAGAAAGCGACGATTTCCCCATTAATTCGAGCGAGGATGAAAGATTTGTGGATGAGGAAAGTGAGAGTGAAGGACTAGAATTTTTTTTTTTTAAAAGACAGGGCAGTGGGAGCGATTCAGATGTTATAAGACACATTTACTATGATAATTATGGGAAATCCCTTATCCGCCTATTGTGTTACTAGTGTTTTAGTGAGATTATATAGTCATACCTTAAAGTTGGAGGGGTGTGGCCACGGTTGTGTTGACCGCCAGTGTCTCTGAGGGAAGCCACGTTTCTCGACGAGGCGAAGCGAAGGCATCCAGTCGGGCCGGGCTGAGCTTTTTTTCCCCTCTTCCACTGAGGAAGCATCCCAGGTTTGGGGGCGGCCGGTCGGAGGAGGCAAGACAGTTCGCAGCTGCTTCTTTGAAAGGTGCACAAGGAACGACGCAAGCCCTGCTCATGTGTACGGTAAGAGCAGACTTGTTACCACAATTTTCTCACCGAAAACTGCCGGCTGACATGTGGTAGGGAACCGTGTTCGCTTGACCGCTCTGTTCCATAGTAAAGCTTCACCTTCGGGAATGTAAACAAGGAAACACCAGCTGTGTTTGTGTTGCTAAAGGCAGTCGCAATACACCGCTTCCCACCTACATCTTTCTTCTTTGACGTCTCCATTATTAATTGAAAAAATTGCAAAAGATTCAGCAACACAGATGTCAAGAATACTGTGTAATTATGCGATTAAAGCAGACGACGTATAGCTTGGATCGGGCTTGAAAAAAATATCCGCTAAAACCGGTGATGTCAAACGCACGCGTCATCGTACGCGTTATCGTTCCGCGACATTTTCAACAGGATACATCGAGCAAAATTTAAATTTAGTCAACTAAAAAGGCCGTATTAGCATGTGTTGCAATGTTAATATTTCATCATTGATATATAAACTATCAGACTGCGTGGTCGGTAGTAGTGGGTTTCAGTAGGCCTTTAAGTTTTTAAATTTTAAATGGAAGAGTGGGGACTGGACTTGAGACTTCCCAGTCTTGACTTCGGTCTTTACTCGGGACTTGAGGGTAAAGACTTGAGACTTACTTATGACTTGCAAAACAATAACTTGATCCCACCTCTGTGATGAAGTGTTGCCATATATGTCTGTCTACCAGAATAAATAAATTCATTCACATCTCCATGTCATCAATTCTTATCTGACACTGTATGTTAATTTTCTCATTTCCAAATTCAACTCCGTCACCCATTACTTGTGGGCTAAGAATGTATTCTTGTGTTTCAACTTCTTGCTTACAGTTTTCTAAACGATTCCTATGATGTTCCCAGCTTGTTTGTTTTAAATGTAAATATTTGTTTATGCTTGGAGCCATGCGATAAACTCCATATGTCCTCCGCACCGCATTTGCATATGTCTGTGGAGTCAAGGGGAGTTTAATCCCGATTTGATCTAGATTAGGCTTGAGAGGCAACGTAAAGACTCGTGCTCCCGTCAAATCAGATCAGGTTGCAATTTGTCGTGGCCAAGCAGGAAACGCATTACCCGGTGTCTCCTCGCATCCTGAATAGTCTGGATGTGTGTGGAATTACCTCATTTTAGCTGTGAACATGCTGCATTGTTGTCTGCGCTCCCTCAGTGCTTCTCTCCCTGTCTCTTTGTCCAGAACCGGAGAAAGATGCTGCCTGAATTTTAAACCGTGCGGGCTTTTCGGCAAAGAACTGCACAAGGTTGAAGGGTACATCCTTGATAAAAGGTAAAGGTCACACCTGGAGGGAGGGTTGCCAAAGCTCAGCCTGGGGGTAATTTAGGGCTATTAGCTGTTTTATTTTATTTTTATTTATTTATTTTTTTTATCAGCTTGCAGAGCAAGAAAAGTAAGATGCAAATGCACTCGGAGAAAATGTTTAGAATGTGATACTAATTTTTTAAAATACAAACCCCGTTTCCATATGAGTTGAGAAATGGTGTTAGATGTAAGTATAAACGGAACACAATGATTTGCAAATCCTTTTCAACCCATATTCAGTTGAATGCACTACAAAGACAAGATATTTGATGTTCAAACTCAAACTTTTTTTTTTGCAAATAATAATTAACTTAGAATTTCATGGCTGCAACACGTGCCAAAGTAGTTGGGAAAGGGCATGTTCACCACTGTGTTACATCACCTTTTCTTTTAACAACACTCAATAAACGTTTGGGAACTGAGGAAACTAATTGTTGAAGCTTTGAAAGTGGAATTCTTTCCCATTCTTGTTTTATGTAGAGCTTCAATCGTTCAACAGTCCGGGGTCGTATTTTACGCTTCATATTGCGCCACACATTTTCCATGGGAGACAGGTCTGGACTGCAGGCGGGCCAGGAAAGTACCCACACTCTTTTTTTTACAAAGCCGCGCTGTTGTAACACGTGGTAAATGTGGCTTGGCATTGTCTTGCTGAAATAAGCAGGGGCGTCCATGAAAAAGACGGCACTTAGATGGCAGCATATGTTGTTACAAAACCTGTATGTACCTTTCAGCATTAATGGTGCCTTCACAGATGTGTAAGTTACCCATGCCTTGGGCACTAATGCACCCCCAAACCATCACAAATGCTGGCTTTTGAACTTTGCAACGATAACAGTCTGTATGGTTCGCTTTCCCTATGGTCCGGATGGCACCACATCGAATATTTCCAAAAACAATTTGAAATGTGGACTCGTCAGACCACAGAACACTTTTCCACTTTGCTTCAGTCCATCTTAGATGATCTCGGGCCCAGAGAAGCCGGCGGCGTTTCTGGACGTTGTTGATAAATGGCTTTCGCTTTGCATAGTAGAGCTTTAACTTGCACTTACAGATGTAGCGACGAACTGTATTTAGTGACAGTTGTTTTCTGAAGTGTTCCCCAGCCCATGTGGTGATATCCTTTAGAGATTGATGTCGGTTTTTGATACAGTGCCATCTGAGGGATCGAAGGTCACGGTCATTCAATGTTGGTTTTCGGCCATGCCGCTTACGTGGAGTGATTTCTCCAGATTCTCTGAACCTTTTGGTGATATGGACCGTAGATGTTGAAATCCCTAAATTTCTTGCAATTGCACTTTGAGAAATGTTGTTCTTAAACTGTTTGACTATTTGCTCACGCAGTTGTGGTCAAAGGGGTGTACCTCGCCCCATCCTTTCTTGTGGAAGACTGAGCATTTTTTGGGAAGCTGTTTTTATACCCAATCATGGCACCCACCTGTTCCCAATTAGCCTGCACACCTGTGGGATGTTCCAAATAAGCGTTTGATGAGCATTCCTCAACTTTATCGGTATTTATTGCCACTTTTCCCAACTTCTTTGTCACGTGTTGCTGGCATCAAATTGGAAGTTAATGATTATTTGCAACAAAAAAAAAATGTCAATTTGAACATCAAATATGTTGTCTTTGTAGCATATTCAACTGAATATGGGTTGAAAATGATTTGCAAATCATTGTTTTCCGTTTATATTTACATCTAACACAATTTCTCAACTCATATGGAAACGGGATTTGTATTAAAAAAAAAAAATCACGACCTGGCTCATTGATTTTACACTCATAATTATTTTTTGTTTGCTCATATTAATCTCCGACAGCTTGTGATGTAATTGGTGTCACATGTAAGTGTAATTAGAAAACTTGCCCACCCGTCATTATTCTTCGTGCACGTTCATTACTTCCCGAGCCCTCGTGCCGAGGAGGAAGTAGCAATGGCGCCGCTCACACTTGCCGTGATGAAGATGAAAGACTTTGCACCCAACACGTCTTTAATCTGCCCGGCAGCCATTCAACACACCGGAATATTCTCATCCTTCATTACGCCTTTTGAGCCCGAGTACGATTTAATGTGCTTTAAGTATACTTAGTTTTGATCATTTGTGAATCAGCACCGGCGAGCGTGAAGTACTTTAGCTGGACTCTAATCACCGTGCAAATTATTAATTATCTATTCAATTCGTAATTTCGGTGGCTAAAAACAACCGCTTTTGCAGAAATGTGTTTGGAAACTGTGAGAAGGCCATCCAGCAGGGATTAGAGGGAGCTACACGAAAACATTAAGCAGCTGGCTCATTGGGAAATGTGAGATAAAAGTTTTTTTTTGTTTTTTTTTTGCTGTGCATTTAACGCACAGAACTTATGAAACAAGTAGAGCAACAATGTGTTGGAAAACATTTATATAACATTATATACTGTTGTGTGTTTTACAATTGTACTGTTCTTGCTGTGGTTTATTCATCCTGAGTTTAGCAACTTTCCCTTTTTATTCGCCTTCCACCCCCCCCTCTTGAATCTAAAAAATACACTTTTGTTTGACTACTTTATTAGAAATGTTCCAATGTGACATTATATACCGTTGTATGTTTTACAACTTTACTGTTCTTACTGTGCTTTATTCATCCTGAGTGTAGCAACTTTCCCTTTTTATTCGCTTTCCACCCCCCTCCTTAATCTAAAAAATACAATTTTGTTTGACTTCCTTATTAGAAATGTTCCAATACGACATTATATAGCATTGTATGTTTTACAACTTAACTGTTCTGACTGTTGTTTATTCATCCTGATTGTAGCAACTTTCCCTTTGTATTCGCCTTCCAACAAGCTCTCCTGCCACCCCCCTCCTGAATCTAAAAAAATACACTTTTGTTTGACTACTTTATTTGAATTTTTCCAATACGACATTATATACCAGTGTATGTTTTACAATTGTACTGTTCTTGCTGTGGTTTATTCATCCTGAGTTTAGCAACTTTCTCTTTCAATTCGCCTTCCACCGCCCTCCTGAATCTAAAAAATACACTTTTGTTTGACTACTTTAGTAGAAATTTTCTAATACGACATTATATACTATTGTATGTTTTACAACTTTACTGTTCTTACAGTGGTTTATTAATCCTGAGTGCAACAACTTTCCCTTTTTATTCACCTTCGACCAAGCTCTCCTGTCACCCCCCTCCTGAATCTAAAAAATACACTTTTGTTTGACTACTTTAGTAGAAATTTTCCAATACGACATTATATACCATTTTATGTTTTATAACTGTACTGTTCTTGCTGTGGTTTATTCATCCTGAGTGTAGCAACTTTCCCTTTGTATTTGCCTTCCACCAAGCTGTCCTTGCACCCCCCTCCTGAATCTAAAAAATACACTTTTGTTTGACTACTTTATTAGAAATTTTCCAATACGACATTTATACCATTGTATGTTTTACAATTGTATTGTTCTTGCTGTGGTTTATTCATCCAGAGTGTAGCAACTTTCCCTTTTTATTTGCCTTCCACCCCCCTTTCCGGATCTAAAAAATACACTTTTGTTTGAGTACTTTATTAGAAATTTTCCAATACGACATTATATACCATTTTATGTTTTATAACTGTACTGTTCTTGCTGTGGTTTATTCATCCTGAGTGTAGCAACTTTCCCTTTGTATTTGCCTTCCACCAAGCTGTCCTTGCACCCCCCTCCTGAATCTAAAAAATACACTTTTGTTTGACTACTTTATTAGAAATTTTCCAATACGACATTTATACCATTGTATGTTTTACAATTGTATTGTTCTTGATTGATTGATTGATTGATATTTTTATTAGTAGATTGCACAGTACAGTACATATTCCGTACAATTGACCACTAAATGGTAACACCCCAATAAGTTTTTCAACTTGTTTAAGTCGGGGTCCACGTTAATCAATTCATGCTGTGGTCTATTCATCCAGAGTGTAGCAACTTTCCCTTTTTATTTGCCTTCCACCCCCCTCCCGAATCTAAAAAATACACTTTTGTTTGACTACTTTATTAGAAATTTTCCAATTTGACATTGTATACCATTTTATGTTTTATAACTGTACTGTTCTTGCTGTGGTTTATTCATCCTGAGTGTAGCAACGTTCCCTTTTTATTTGCCTGCCACCCCCCTCCTTAATCTAAAAAATAAATTTTTATTTGACTACTTTATTAGAAATTTCCAATACGACATTATATACCATTGTATGTTTTACAACTTAACTGTTCTGACTGTTGTTTATTCATCCTGATTGTAGCAACTTTCCCTTTGTATTCGCCTTCCAACAAGCTCTCCTGCCACCCCCCTCCTGAATCTAAAAAAATACACTTTTGTTTGACTACTTTATTAGAATTTTTCCAATACATTATATACCATTGTATGTTTTACAATTGTACTGTTCTTTCTGTGGTTTATTCATCCAGAGTTTAGCAACTTTCTCTTTCTATTCGCCTTCCACCCCCCTCCTGAATCTAAAAAATACACTTTTGTTTGACTACTTTAGTAGAAATTTTCTAATACGACATTATATACTATTGTATGTTTTACAACTTTACTGTTCTTACTGTGGTTTATTAATCCTGAGTGCAACAACTTTCCCTTTTTATTCGCCTTCCACCAAGCTCTCCTGTCACCCCCTTCCTGAATCTAAAAAATACACTTTTGTTTGAGTACTTTATTAGAGATTTTCCAATACGACATTTATACCATTGTATGTTTTACAATTGTATTGTTCTTGCTGTGGTTTATTCATCCAGAGTGTAGCAACTTTCCCTTTTTATTTGCCTTCCACCCCCCTCCCGAATCTAAAAAATACACTTTTGTTTGACTACTTTATTAGAAATTTTCCAATTTGACATTATATACCATTTTATGTTTTATAACTGTACTGTTCTTGCTGTGGTTTATTCACCCTGAGTGTAGCAACTTTCCCTTTTTATTAGCCTTCCGCCCCCCTCCTGAATCTAAAAAATACAATTTTGTTTAACTATTAGAAATTTTCTAATACGACATTATATACCAGTGTATGTTTTATAATTTCACTGTTCTTGCTGTGGTTTATTCATCCTGAGTGTAGCAACTTCCCCTTTTTTTCGCCTTCCACCAAGCTCTCCTGCCACCCCCCTCCTTAATCTAAAAAATAAAATTTTGTTTGACTACTTTATTAGAAATTTTCCAATACGACATTATATACCAGTGTATGTTTTATAATTGCACTGTTCTTGATGTGGTTTATTCATCCTGAGTGTAGCAACTTTCCCTTTTTATTTGCCTTCCACCAAGCTCTCCTGTCACCCCCCTGATGAATCTAAAAAATACACTTTTGTTTGACTACTTTATTAGAAATTTTCCAGTACGACATTGTATACCATTGTATGTTTTACCATTGTACTGTCCTTGCTGTGGTTTATTCATTCTGAGTGTAGCAACTTTCCCTTTGTATTTGCCTTCCACCAAGCTCTCCTATCACCCCCCCTCCTGAATCTAAAAAATACACTTTTGTTTGACTACTTTATTAGAAATTTTCCAATACGACATTATATACCATTGTATGTTTTACCATTGTACTGTTCTTGCTGTGGTTTATTCATCCAGAGTGTTGCAACTTTCCCTTTTTATTTGCCTTCCACCCCCCTCCTGAATCTAAAAAATACAATTTTGTTCGACTAGCTCTCGCTGGATCGGTTCGCAGCCGAGTGTGAAGCGAACGGAATGAGAATCAGCACCTCCATGTCCGAGTCCATGGTTCTCGCCCGGAAAAGGGTGGAGTGCCATCTCCGGGTTGGGGAAGAGACCCTGCCCCAAGTGGAGGAGTTCAAGTACCTAGGAGTCTTGTTCACGAGTGAGTGAAGAGTGGATCGTGAGATCGACAGGCGGATCGGTGCGGCGTCTTCAGTAATGCGGACGTTGTACCGATCCGTTGTGGTGAAGAAGGAGCTGAGCCGGAAGGCAAAGCTCTCAATTTACCGATCGATCTACGTTCCCATCCTCACCTATGGTCATGAGCTTTGGGTCATGACCGAAAGGATAAGATCACGGGTACAAGCGGCCGAAATGAGTTTCCTCCGCCGTGTGGCGGGGCTCTCCCTTAGAGATAGGGTGAGAAGCTCTGCCATCCGTGAGGGACTCAAAGTAAAGCCGCTGCTCCTCCACATCGAGAGGAGCCAGATGAGATGGTTCGGGCATCTGGTCAGGATGCCACCCGAACGCCTCCCTAGGGAGGTGTTTAGGGCACGTCCAACCGGTAGGAGGCCACGGGGAAGACCCAGGACACGTTGGGAAGACTATGTCTCCCGGCTGGCCTGGGAACGCCTCGAGATCCCCCGGGAAGAGCTAGACGAAGTGGCTGGGGAGAGGGAAGTCTGGGTTTCCCTGCTTAGGCTGTTGCCCCCGCGACCCGACCTCGGATAAGCGGAAGATGATGGATGGATGGATACTTTATTAGAAATTTTCCAATACGACATTATATACCATTGTAAATTTTATAATTGCACTGTTCTTGCTGTGGTTTATTCATCCTGAGTGTAGCAACTTTCCCTTTTTATTTGCCTTCCACCCCCCTCCTGAATCTAAAAAATACAATTTTGTTTGACTACTTTATTAGAAATTTTCCAATACGACATTATATACCATTGTAAATTTTATAATTGCACTGTTCTTGCTGTGGTTTATTCATCCTGAGTGTAGCAACTTTCCCTTTTCATTTGTCGTCCACCAAGCTGTCCTGCCGCCCCCCTCCTTAATCTAAAAAAGACAATTTTGTTCGACTACTTTATTAGAAATTTTCCAAAACGACATTATATGAAGGTTCAAGGTTCAACTTTATCGTCCCCTGGGGAAATTTATCTTGAGCACAGTGCATCATTGCTTTCTTAACATACACAAAAACAACAGAACAAAAACACTAGCACAGACACAACCACAACCAGACAACTAACATTTTAACATCAGAACATGGAGCTTGATTGACATAGGTGGCACTTTGATGTAGGCACCATTGTGCATTAGCAACTTTACCTTTGTATTCGCCTTTCACCAAGCTCTCCTGCCACCCCCCTCCTTAATCTAAAAAATACACTTTTGTTTGACTACTTTATTAGAAATTTTCCAACACGACATTATATACCATTGTGTGTTTTACAACTTTACTGTTCTTACTGTGCTTTATTCATCCTGATTGTAGCAACTTCCCCTTCTTATTTGCCTTCCA